>NC_066872.1:24248376-24458376 GCF_022985175.1 Labeo rohita | reverse complement strand
ATTTTCATTAGTTAGTATATTAGGATATTTCATTTTTATTTATTTATTTATTTCCCAATTGTTTACTTTATACAGTTTGCCAGTGGCCCATTGTGAATATTGTCACTTTAATTGCACATCACTTGTGTCTCAGACGGTGAGGAGGCTGATAACGCCTCTGGAAAAAAGAAGAAAAAGAAGACAAAGAAGAAGAAAGGACGTAAGTTTCTTTTCTCATCTCCTTGTACATTTTGTTCCCCGCAGGACCAGAGTCAAAGCAGCGCTCATTAGTTGCCAAAATGCCCTTGCTCTTTGCTGATTGGACAAGATGTTAGATAATGACTGCTGAAGAGAAATGAGTAGTAATCAGTTATCGGTGAAAACAGGACTGTGTCAGTGCAGCACCTTTGAGTGTGTGACGGGACTTGGACCTCGGTACGATTCGGTGAGGTGCGCACGTGTGTGTCCTGGTGTTGATGGGGGCAGGGAGCAGGTTTGACTGCCAATGCAGCGAAATGGCGTAAAGCCAAATCGCTTCGCCTCTGGGAAAATCCTGCAGTGCAGGCTTTATTTCAACTGAGGATTTTGTGCGGGTCCCAAGTGTCACCAAATGCTTTGTCATTATTTAGCAGATATTTAGTTAGTAAGTTAGTTTTTCCACAAACCTTCACTAAAATATAGCTGACAGGTCTTCATAAGAATGGTAAAATATTTAGTTTGACAAATACACAAAAGTAAAAGCAGCAGCAAAATGTTTAAGCTGTATTATTAAATTAGTCCATATGACTACATATGTACACTTGTGTTTTCACTCAAACAAAACATTGTCATTTTAGACCTGGTTTAAGCACTTACAGCAAATATTAGAACACAAAAATATGTAAGAAACATATATTGTCTAATCTATAAACTAGTGAGCTACCAACCTAAATGATGTTTTTAACCATATTCGTCTCAAATTTTAGTGCACTGCTTGCCTAAATGCCATTTTTGGAAGTCTTAGTCTCAAATTTAGGCATAATGGTGTCAAAATTCTGGATGAAACCGATAAAGGCTAGAACACAGACTGAACAGATTTTTCACCTCAAGGCACGCACTTGCTGACTAAGAGGCACGTGAAAAGTGGAAACAACATGTGAGTCAGCTTAAAGTATCAAACATGTTTGATATCCTCCATTTGGATGGAATCATAGTCTAAGGCTAAAAAATGCAGTCTACGTGAGTTTCTGTGAAATCAGTCAACTCTGACTGCATAAAATCTGTAGTCTGGCTTTGACTTTCAGCAGAGTAGACTACTCCAGAATTAATATCTGGGCAAAATCATGTAGCATATTCCAGTCTTAAAGGGATATCTCACCCAAAAATAAAAATTACCCCATGATTTACTCACCCTCAAGTCATCCTAGGTGTATATGACTTTCTTGTTTCAGACAAATACAATCAAAGTTATATTAAAAAATATCCTGGCTCTTCCAAGCGTTATAATGGTAGGCAATGAGATTTTGAAATCCAAAAAAGCGCATCTATCCATCATAAAAAGCACTGCACGCAGCTCCAAGGAGCTAATAAAGCGTCTTCTGAAGTGAACTGATGTGTTTGTGTAAGAAAAATATCCATATTTAAAACTTTATAAACCGTAATCTTTAGCTTTCGCTAACTGTCGAACACACGTTCATGAAAGAACACACGTTCCAGCGGATGACATACTTTTTATGATGGATGGATGGACTTTATTGGACTGTTGAATCTCAACAGCCATTCACTGCCATTATAAAGCTTGAAAGGGCCAGGACATTTTTTATTGTAACTCTGATTGTATTCATCAAAAAGAAAAAAAGTCATATACACCAAAGATGGCTTGAGGGTGAGTAAATCATGGGGTAATTTTCATTTTTGTATGACCTGTCCCTTTAAACCAGTATGGCTGATAACCAATAAATGAATTAAATTGAAATAAGAATTTGTCAACTCAAACTCAAATCTTTCATTTAAAATGCTACAAGTGAATTTAGGGCAGAGGTGCTCAGTCCTGTTCCAGGAGAAATACCTACCCGCAGAGTTCAGTTTCAACCATGATTAAACACACCTGTCTGTAATCATCAAGTGCTTCTGAAGATCTTAATTAGCTGGTTCAGTTGTGTTTGATCAGGGTTGGAAATGAACTTACAGGAAGGTAGATTGGGCATCCCTGATTTAGGGATCACAACAATTGAATTTACAGATTAATTTTTTATTTACTCAAGATTACGTTTAACAATGAATTATTAGTGTCATTTATTAGTGTTTTTTTTTTTTTTAAGGTAATCAAAAAACTAAAAATGGAGGGGAATGAGCACAATAAATGTCTAATATCAACTGACACTGATAAATTAGAAAAGAAATCTATTAATATGGCACCAATATATCACTATAGGCATTATAGGCAACTCACAACTTAGGAATGTTCACATAGTGCATGTTTTTTTTTTTTTTTTTTTAGGTTTTTTTTAGTTTTTTAAACATTCCTTCTTCTACACTGCTTTTCCATTGTTGTTTTTTTCATGAAAGTATGCACTAGATGAACATCTTTGACCACTGTGCTAGTGTCTTTTTCAGCGTCTCACCTGCTTTGTGTGCGTGACCTTGTGTTTCTGTCCAGATGGGGACTAAAACCTGAATGCACACAGACTCATGGGGACTAGTGTCACCAGGGGGCCCTAAATTGAGGTTCCCATGGGTAAACAAGCTTATAAATCATACAGAATGAGTTTTTTTGAGAGTGTAAAATTGCGGAACGTTTTCTGTAAGGGGTAGGTTTAGATGTGGAGTTGGTGTAGGGCAGTAGAATATATGGTTTGTACAGTAGGAAAACCATTATGCCTATGGCAGCGGTCATAAACTCTGTCCTGGAGGCTTAGTTGTTGAGGCAAGTTGTAGCTAAACCCTGTAGGACACCCTTTCTCCAGGACTGAGTTTGGGCACCCTTGGCCTATGTAGAGTCCCCACATAGTCTCATGTAGCCAGACCTTCAGACTGATGGCTGAATGTCTGGGAACTTTGGCCGCTTTGAATGGCCAAGGCTCGCTTAAGAGGCCATATGACTGACAGGTACAGCAACCAATCACGTTTCGTTTTGTGCCACATCATGTTTAGGGGCAGGGAAATGTTGCCACAATAACAGATTGGTGTGTAAAACTCTCTGACATATTTTAAAGATTCTATGCCGTGAACTTTACATTTTTCACTTATTTTTAAAAATTCAGCGTTTAGTTGATCCTGATAAGCGCTTGTTATCACAGTTGTAAACACGACGGCTTTCTTCTTTCGTGAGGGAGTTTGGCACCACAGCACTTTTCTTTTTCGGAATCCTGTATAATCTAACCAATCTGATGACGACTTTGAAACTCTTGAAGTGTTTCCAGCTAAGTGTGCCTTATGCACCAGATGTTTAGCCAACGTTCCATGGGCGTGACGTCTGAGGCTGAGACTAGTCCCCACAAGGATAGCAAATCAGACTGTGTGTCTATGTGTGTGAATGGCCTTGTAGAAACTTTTAAAATGGTCACATGCTGTCCAAACAAAGGGCTTCCTTTTTCCCCCCCAAAACTAGTGTATTTTTTTCAGTTGTTTTCAATGAGAGTGCTGCGTTTTTTGGCATTTTTTGCCTTTATAGAGACAGGACAGATCAGAATTGACAGGAAGTGAAGTGGGAGAAAGAGGGAAGGGTTAAATCGGGAAAGGTCCTTCAGTCGGGATTCGAACACGGGACGCCCGGAGCGCAACAACGCCGTATGTCAGCACGCTGCCCACAAGGCTATCGGCACTGACAGTGCTGTGTTTCTTAAAGGAGAAGTCCACTTTCAGAACAAAAATTCACAAATAATTTACTCACCCCCTTATCATCCAAGATGTTCATGTCTTTCTGTCTTCAGTTGTAAAGAAATTTTGGTTTTTGAGGAAAGCATTTCAGGATTTTAAACTTCCTAAATGCAGTTTAACTGCAGCTTCAAAGGGCTCTAAATGATCCCAGCCAAGGAAGAAGGGTCTTATCTACCGAAACGATCTGTCCTTTTTTTCGTAAAAAATGTGTATACTTTGAAAGCACAAAACCTTGTGTAGCAGGTTCTGGCATGCGCGTTCATGACGCACTATTGAATCAGATCGAAAGCACAAAGACTAAGAAAGTGCAAGTAAGTCAAACGCTGTTTACAAACAAAAAGGTACAACGTGTCAGACGATGAACAAAGTTGGACAAAATAGGATGGAGTTTTCGCCATACTCTACCATTTTTAGCTGAAGTACACAGACACGAACTTAGACATGATTCGTAGTAGTGATGGGAAGTTCAGATAATTTTACTGACTCTGACCTTTGAGTCTCGTTCAGCAAAATGAACAAATCTTTTTGAGTCATTTCATTAATTTTAGCAAAATCAGCATCATGTGACAGCCCCATAAGATGAACGAACGACTCGAAAAACCCAAAGACTAAAAACAGGTGAACTAATTTTAGTACAGAACCTAATAGGATATTGCGCATGCGCGACTGAACGACTCGTTCTTCAAAATGAATGAATCGTTCAAGAACGACCTGTGGACATGCATCCGAGAGCCTGTGCTACACAAGCTTTTGTGGTTAAAAAGTATACCGATTTTTTTTTTTTTAGAAAAAAATCACCAACATGGACATCTTGGATGACAAGGGGGTGAGTAAATTATTTGTAAATTGTTGTTCTGGAAGTGACTTCTCCTTTAAAACAGGGGCACTATTTCATGCTGAACGCTATGTGCTTGGCATATTTTCCTCATAGTGAGAGTTGAAGAATCTTCAACTTTTTGTAAAAGGCACCGCTCATCACTGTCACTTTTTACTCAGACGTCCAATCACAGTGGAGGAGGGGCGGGACAAATACCACACTGACCAACCACAACATTCTGCTTGTACAGCAGCAACAGACGAAAACAAGACGCACAACAACAGAACAAACACATTTAATACAAGGGACAGAGCAAGTACTTTACATTGTGTCACCATTTTATATCATATTCAGAAATAAACTGGCTGTGATATCAGATTCTACTAACACTTCTGCGGATATCCCGTATTATAGCAGCCGAAGTGTCTCAACTAGAAAAAAAAAACGCTATGTTTACAGCTAGGCATTTTCAGCAGAGCGCCTGGTGTGTTCAGCCCGCTAAAAGCACTGTGGTGAACACACGGCCTTACATTGTATGGAAAAGAGCAGCGTGAACATTCTACAAAATATTTTCTTTTAAGTTCCACGGATAAAATTCATACAAGTTCACAATGAAACAAGGATAAACTATACCTTGCATTTGATGAAGATGCTGTTTTCACGTCGATATCTACCGTCTCTCCTCTAGCCAAAACCCAAACGGACCCTCCATCCATCCCCATCTGTGATCTGTACCCCAGCGGTGTGTTTCCTGTGGGTCAGGAGTGTGAATACCCTCCGTCACAGGATGGGTAAGAATGTTTTGTCTTTTCTCAATGTGAATACACTCTTTAACGCCCTCAGGTCACCTTGTACTTCTACAGACCGCTCTACCTCGTATTACCCTGTGCTGTGTGTAATATTATATCGCTGAGACTACTGACATAGAGGTCACTCATGTTCCCTCGCGCCTAAAGTACTCCAAAAATAGTTGTGATCGCTGTGTGAGCAAGGAACAGCTCATAAACTTAAACTTCCTCACATCATCTCGTCTCTTACTGGAGTCCTGCGGCAGTCTTCGAAAGCAGTTATGCCCTATAAATTTATGATCATGACCTGACTTTGCCTTAACCTAAATCATAATCATCACAGCAGGTACAACCAATCAGCCATAAGTTGAATTTTTTTTAATGTCTCAACAGAAGGAATTTTATATTAATTTTTTACTTTGTGTTTTTGTTTTTTTATGTATTTTATATTACTTAAAAATACTTTTTATTCATTTTATTTTAGTTTTTTATTTAATATCCTGGTGCAGTATTTAATAGCACGTCCACAAAAATGAGCCATTCCATTTTATTCCAGCTAATCAAATACCCCATATAAGATTTTATAAGACTGTTCCAATCCAAATAATGGCTTGAGAAAACATTTACACATCCATCTCTAATAGTGTTTATACGATTATGGTTATTCTCAAGGTAAATAAATGTTATTGCTACATCATAAAGTGTTTTTGGACCTCTCAGGCGTAGCGCTGCTTGGCGAATGAGCAATGATGAAAAGCAAGTGTTGGATAAAGCCAATGAGGAGATGTGGAATGACTTCCGACAGGCGGCCGAAGCCCATCGACAGGTGCGGCAATATGTAAAGAGCTGGATCAAACCTGGAATGACTATGATTGACATCTGGTGAGTTCATTATGACACTGATATCTGTAAACCTGTAATGTTAAAAATTTTTTAGGATGATGAAATGCTAAAATTTAACTTCCCCAGTTTGGTTTGAAAATATCAAAGTGATGCATTTCATAAAAGAAATCAAGCCCAAGTGTTCAATTTGTGTCCAGCTGTTTGATTTGATATTAATGACCTTGACAGGTCCTGTCCTATTTTTATGTTTTCTCAGTGAGCGTTTGGAGGACTGCAGTAGGAAGTTGATCAAAGAGAACGGTCTGAATGCAGGCCTGGCGTTTCCTACTGGGTGCTCGCTGAATAACTGTGCTGCTCACTACACACCAAACGCCGGAGACCCTACTGTCCTCCAGTACGACGATGTGTGCAAGATTGATTTCGGCACACACATTAACGGTATGGCCGTGGGCGTCACTTTGTTTTAAAAAGGGGGCTGGCTAAGATGCCATTGATAACAGTAATGCTAATTATGTTCATTTTTAAATATTTTCAATAAATGTGACCCTGGACCACAAAAGCAGTCTTATGTTGCATGGGAATATTTGTAGCAATAGCCAAAAATACACTGGATTTTTCTTTTATGCCAAAAATCATTAGGATATTAAGTAAAGATCCGTGAAGATATTTTGTAAATTTCCTACCGTAAATATATTAAAACTTAAGTTTTGATTAGTAATCTGCATTTCTATGAACTTCATTTGGACAACTTTAAAGGTGATTTTCTCAAAATTTAGATTTTTTTGCACCATCAGATTCCAGATTTTCAGACAGTTGTATCTCGGCCAAATATTGTTTTTTTTATTGTCCTAATAAACCGTACATCAATGGACAGCTATTGATTCGGCTTTCAGATGATGTGTAAATCTCAATTTCGAGAAATTTACACTTATGACTGGTTTTGTGGTCCAGGGTCACAAATGAGAAGCTCGCTTCCAGAATAAAAATTTCCTGATAATTTACTGTCTCATGTCATCCAAGATGTTCATGTTTCTTCAGTCGTAAAGAAAGGGGAAAACATTCCAGGATTTTTCTCCACATAATGGAAGTACTTTTTGAAATTTAAGGGTACTTGAAAAGTGTTTGAATTATTGAAAGACAGTGTATCTATGAAATAAGTGTTTTTTTTTTTGTTGTTTTTTTTTTAGTGAGCACATTTTTCACACACACACACACAAAAAAACATAAACATAAACATAAACATCATACCCTTTTCGCTTATTTCGGTTAACGTCATAAAACTAGCGAGCAAAGCCAATAGTAGTACTGACAGTGTCCTGTACACATGGCTGAAGACTCGAAAAGAGGAACACATGAACCGAATCAATTGAGTGAGTCATTTATGCTGGAACCGCTCCAATTGATTCAAACTCATGACTTCGATCATTCATTTCAAGCGATTTACTAGCAAAAAAAAACGATCATAGAGCCATTTATTTTCGAATTTCGACATTGTTTGTAATGATGTTTAAAAAGCACGTAGTGATGGGTGAAACTGAGCTTTTCGAAACTCTGAATCAGTCAAACTATAGTGTTGCAACATGATTCAATGTTTCGAAGCGCTTCAAACGCATCGCGTATCGCGAATCATTTGTTTCATACCGAGACTTCAAATTACTTATTGCGAATCATTTGATTCAGATTGGGACTTCGTGTATGGAAAATCATTCGATTTAGATTAGAACTTCAGGGGTTCGCAAATCGTTTGACTTGGATTGGGACTTCATCGCGAATCATTTGATTTAGATCAGGATTTCGGAGTGATTACGTGAATTTTTTTCAGAATTCGGAATTCTTTTTTCTTTAACAGTAGAAAATATCAAACCATTAAGGCAGTGCAGTTATAAAAGCAAAACAAAGAAAAAAGAAAGTAAGTACACAAATATAAATCCCTTAAGAAAACTTACCATGCTTTTACTATAGTAAAAGTGTGGTATACTTTTGTAAAACTTTAGTAATGATACTTTGCATGTGTGTCACTTTATTTTTACCATTTTTGTTAGTATATTTTTATTTATCTATTTATCTTTTTTTAGAATTTGAAAGATAAGACATTATTTGCTAAGCGAGGTCTCTGATTGAAGTCCTTGAAAAGGAAAAAAGTAATGCTTGAAATGTCCTTGAAAGTCCTGGAATTTCATTTTACAGTATCTGTATGAACCCTGTCTGTGGTGGCCAATGGGTTGAAGGTCCAAACTTTAGTTTCAATGCAGCTTCAGAGGGCTCTACAAGATCTCAGCCGAGGAATAAGCGATATGATCAGTCATTTTCTTTAAAAAAAAATCTGATTTATATACTTTTTAATCATAAATGCTCACCTTGCACTAGCTCTGCAATGTGCGTCTGCTACTTCATGCATTACGTGATAACGCAGGGTCTTATCTAACGCTAGATAAGACCCTGATAGGTCACATGTGGTTAGTTTTACGCCTGTGTACTTCGTTCAGAAAGGTAAGATATGGCAAAAAACGTAATCTGATTTTCTCCTCCAACTTCAAAATCATCCAACATTGTTGTTTTACCTTTTTTTGTAAAGAGCATTTGACTTTCTTTGCACATTCGCTTTGTAAACACTGGGTTGGTACTTCCATGTACATCTCATGTGACTTTTCCAACATTATGTTTTGGGTGAGGTCGGGCTGGTGCAAGATGAGCATTTGTGGTTAAAAAGTATATACATTTTTATTGTATTTAAGAAAATGGCCGATCATTTCACTAGACAAGACCCTTATTCCTCAGCTGGGATCGTGTAGAGCCCTTTGAAGCTGCATTGAAACTACAATTGGACCTTCAGCCTGTTAGATCCCTTTGAAGTCCACTATATGGAGAAAAATCCTGGAATGTTTTTCCTCAAAAACCTTAATTTCTCTGCGACTGAAGAAAGAAAGACATGAACATGTTAGATTACATGGGGGTGAGTAAATTATCAGGACATTTTTATTCTAGAAGTGAACTTTTCTTTTAAATATAAATATTGTTGTACTATGTGTGTGTGTTTGTGTTGTAGGCAGGATCATTGACTGTGCCTTCACTGTCACCTTCAATCCAAAGTTTGACCGTTTGCTTGAGGCTGTGAGAGATGCTACCAACACAGGCATCAAGGTGAGTGTGTGTATTTGACATGATAAAGATCTTGTGTGTGTGTGTGCGCAGAAGTAACATTTTCTCTTTATACAGTGTGCAGGTATAGATGTACGTCTTTGCGATGTTGGAGAATCAATACAGGAGGTGATGGAGTCATACGAGGTTGAAATAGATGGGAAAACATATCAAGGTATTAACTGAAATAAATTATTTATTGCAAATGCTTAATATTAAGTTTAATCCCTTAAGTGCACATCATCTTGTGTGTGTTTTCTCAGTCAAACCTATTCGGAATCTGAACGGACACTCTATTGGTCAGTATCGGATACATGCTGGTAAAACAGTGCCTATAGTGAAGGGAGGAGAAGCCACTAGAATGGAGGTGTGTTTGCGTCTGTTGAGGTCATATCATTTGCATTGCATTTAAGGTATCCATATCACTTTGGCTATGTCTTGGAATAGCATACTACCCTTACTATGTATGCAGTATGTGTACTTTGTGCAATATGCATGGAATTTCACACCTTTCTCTAATCTTGAAGGTGTACGTTTCGTTTTAGCTATGTTTAGAATAGCATACTAGATTACTCCTCATACTATTTCTGCAGTATGGCACAATGCCGCATGGAAAACTGTATTCCATAATGCACCGCACTCATCTTGACCTTCACAGATTAACCAGAACAAGGCTGTAACCATGTCTTTGACATGGTTATAATTCCTTAAAACGTAATATGATTGTTATCTTGTCACATTTGTTATTAATCACTGGAATGATAGCATATATGTGACCCTGGACAACAAAACCAGTCATAAGGGTAAATTTTTCAAAATTGAGATTTATACATCATCTGAAAGCTGAATAAATAAGCTTTTCATTGATGTGTGGTTTGTTAGGATAGGACAAAATCAATAATTTGGACCCATACAATGTATTTATGGCTATTGCTACAAATATACCTGTGCTACTTATGATTGGTTTTGTGGTCCATGGTCACATATTAGCATTCCTGTAAAATTTAATGTGAAGTATACCGTGGGTGGTACATTGGAACGTGCTTTGCGCTGGAACTCATGTTTGATTTTAAACAGTGAAGTAATATTAGTAAGTAATAGCTGCAGTTTTTAACATCTGTCTTGATCATACTGCTCTCCGCTTAAGTCTGACTTCACGTGTCACCTCTTCTGTGACTTCCGGGTCCAAACGCTCTATCAGATGACACGAGAAAACAACTAATGGTGCTAATATACACTCACAATGTGATATTATACTACCAAAAAAATTGTAATCCTACCTTTAATTCCATACTGAAATCCCAGATAGCCAGACAAAGAAAATATAAATGTAAATAAATAAATATAAAAATTATTTGTGTTTGGGACGCTGTGAACATGGAGACTGTAGTGTACACCTAAGTTTGAAAGTGTTTAGCTTACATGTTTAATATGAATAGTGCTCATAAATGGCTGTTGAAAATATTCTCAAGTGAAATGAGTTGAGGCTTGGCCTGGAAACAGCGTTCGTTGGTGCATTCTTTGAACACATTACGTCACCACTTAAAGGAGAAGTCCACTTCCAGAACAACAGTTTACAGATAATGTACTCACCCCCTTGTCATCCAAGATGTTCATGTCTTTCTTTCTTCAGTCGTAAAGAAATTGTTTTTTGAAGAAACATTTCAGGATTTTTCTCCATATAATGGACTGATATGGTGGCCCAAATTTGAACTTCCAAAATGTGGTTTACATGTGGCTTCAACCGATCCCAAATGCGGTTGTTAAAGATCCCAGCCAAGGAAGAAGGGTCTTATGTAGCAAAACGATCAGTTATTTTCATAAAAATAAGACAATTTATATACTTTTTAATCTCAAACACTCGTCTTGTCTTATTCTCCCTAAACTCTGTTTTTTTCCGGTTCATGACAGTTAGGGGTATGTCAAAAAACTCCCATCTCATGTTCTCCCTCAATTTCGAAATCGTCCTATATCACTGTTTTGTTAAGGGTGTTTGATCTTCTTTGCATGTTCACTTTGCAAAGACTGGGTCGGTTCTTCTGCAGCGATGTAGGATGATTTTGAAATGATTTTTGAAGTTGAAGGAGAAAATACGATCAGAGTTTTTCGACATACCCTAACTGTCAGAGTTCAGGCAGAGCAAAGATTAAAAAGTATTTAAATTGTATTATTTTTATGAAAATAACAAATCATTTCGCTAGATAAGACCCTTCTTCCTCGGCTGGGATCATTTACAAGTTCAAACTCGGGGCACCATAGCAGTCCATCATATGGAGAAAAATCCTGAAATGTTTTCCTCAAAAAACACAATTTCTTTACGACTGAAGAAAGAAAGACATGAACATCTTGGATGACAAGAAGGTGAGTACATTATCTGTAAATCTTTGTTCTGGAAGTGGACTTCCCCCTTTAACACGTGGATTGTTTTACCACACAAAACTTATATAAAACATAAAAAAAAAAGTTATTTATGGCATAAGGTCAAGTAACGATAATGTAGTATGCTACGGTTTAAAACCTTCATTGTTGCTTACGATTTCACATAGACAATATTTATACTACTATCATCATTTACTGCAGTGTTAAAAGGATAGTTCACCCAAAATCTAAAATTCTGTCATTAATTACTCATGCTCATGTCGTTCCAAGCCCTTCATTCATTTTCGGAACACAAATTAAGATATTTCCTGGGAAATCTAAGCTTTCTGACCCTGCATAAACAGCAAAACAACTACTATGTTTTTATTTTCTTTATGCACAAAAAGTATTCTAATAGCTCCAAAAAAATTAAGGTTGAACCTCTGATGTAACATGGACTATTTTAACAATGTCCTTGCTACCTTTCTAGTACTTGAACATGGTAGTTGCATTGCTGTCTATGCACGGTCAGAAAGTTCTCAGGATTTATCAAAAATATCTTCAGTTGTGTTCTGAAGATGAGTGAAGGTCTTACGGTTTTGGAACGACATGAGGGTGAGTAATTAACGACAGAATTTTCATTTTTGGGTGAACTGTCCCTTTAAAAACCTGATTGCGCAAGCTATGTAATTATACTTTTCTGACAAGTGAAACTTAAGAATTTAAATATTTGAAATAATGAAATGGGACTTTATTACATTCATCATCCTGTTTATAGAATAAATATGTAAATATTTTGACTGCCTCTCTATTAATATCCATTCACGCCCAGGAGGGGGAGGTGTATGCTATTGAGACGTTTGGCAGCACTGGTAAAGGAGTGGTGCACGATGACATGGACTGCTCGCATTACATGAAGAACTTTGATGTGGGACATGTGCCAATCAGGTGAGAGCAAATGATAGTCAGCAGTTCATACTTAGGTGCATTTCTAGAGGAAAACAGCAGCATTTACGCAATAGTTTAAGGTTTACAGACAGTGTACAAACTATTTACACATAGAAAGTTGTGATTACACAGCAATAATAATTAATGCATTTAGTAAAATGCAGCAGTTTATGCTATAGTTTACTTTTAATGACATTTTTCTAATCATTCTTTAATGTACTTAAGGCTTCCCAGGGCAAAACACTTGCTAAACGTGGTGAACGAGAACTTCGGCACCCTGGCGTTCTGTCGCCGCTGGCTCGACCGTTTGGGTGAAAGCAAGTACCTGATGGCCCTGAAGAACCTGTGCGACCTGGGCATCATCGACCCCTACCCTCCTCTCTGTGACGCCAAGGGCTCGTACACGGCTCAGTTCGAACACACCATCCTTCTCAGGCCCACGTGCAAGGAAGTCGTGAGCCGCGGAGACGACTACTGAGACGTACATATGCAGAGACACTCACACTTCAGTCCCATGCAAAAAACATTCACAAACATATAGGCATTCTTTAAAGAAACTAGTTTAAACCCAAACTGCTGTGACTGTACAGCATATACTCAGCATTAAGTTAGGCATGAAACTACTATGCATGGGTACGAGTTAGTGCCCGAAGTAATGTTTTCGAAGTGAGCGAGATAGACTTTATACTCAGTTGTACTCTGTGTAGTGAATGAGAGAATGTAAAGAGTATGGCTGCTTGGCTTTACACGTCACTGAAGGGCTTTTGCGAGGAAAAACAACTAATTCATCAGGAAATAAATACGTGATGCGCACAGCTTTTCAACAGTTTTTTTGATATTTGTATAATATCAAATGACTGTCTCATCTAGTACCTATTACATTTTGAACTCCCTGAATTATTTTTTAAAAAAAGACTAAATAAATTGTACAATACTTCAAATTGTTTGTAGTTCTTTACAGGTTGAATCTTGATCAAATGATCATTTAGTGTATAGATTTGCACATTTATGCATTTGGCATGACACAGCTGTTTACTAGGGCTGTCACAATCAATCCTCGATTCAATTTGAGTACTTGATTAAAAAAAAACAAAAAACCTGGATTGTATTTTCCCGATGTCGAGTAACCGGAAAAATACTGGAAGTGGCGCATTCCATGAACGAGAATTTATGAAATGCATTATTAGACCATTTTCCAAGGCAGAATAATATTAAATCCATTTAAAAATCATAATAAAGCATAATGCTAAGAGCGGCGCCGCTCATATTAAATGAGTTTAGGTCTATTATAACGTTCATCTGGGAATGCAACATCCACTATTTCATTAGAAATATTAGGTAAATAATTTATAAACCTACGTAAACACAGGAAGATACATCGATATCTTTCTAAATATGCTAACTTTTCATCGCGATTTCAAAATAAAAGTTTAAACCCTCGCTCAGAGGGTTTTGACACGTTTTGATGTTCTCATATTCATAAATTACAGTGGCTGTCGTAAAGAAATGGCTAAAAAATTAATTAAGTGAACATTTGAATTAAATGTTGTTTGGTCGATATTAAATAAGAATTACACTGTGTGCACACCAAATGCAAAGCGAATATTCTCATCGAATTATCGCTCTATGTTACTTGTGGGAAGGATAAAAAAAAATCATCATAAAATCATTGCGTAATGCTTTCCTCCATTTTCTGATACAAGCGGATATGTCAATAAGTTCTTTACTAATTTGCTTGCGCGACAACGTGTCATTCGAATTTTCCACTTGCGTTGAAATTTTTCAACTTGCGCGGAAGATGCACTATCACGCATTCATGGCAATTGCGTTGCCCAATATGGAAGGTCAAACGGTTCAAAAACACGTGAAATTAACACTAACACACAATAACATTAACAAGTCAACAACATGCAAGTAAGAGATAATCAAATGTTTTCCGTACATTAAAGGATTTTAAATGCACAACATGGAGGCAAAGAACTACTCGACGTGAGGTGGAGGGCTAAATTTCATGCCAGTTTTCCGCTTGGTTTGAAATTTTACAACTTGCACGGAAGATGCGATATCACACGTTAATGGCGATTTCATTGCCCAATATGGAAGGCCAAACAGTTCAAAAACATGACATTAACATTAACAAGTCAACAACACATAAGTAAGGGATAATCAACGGTTTTCCGTGCATTAAAAGATTTTAAATGCACAATGCGGAGGCAAAGAAGCACTCGATGCGAAGTGGAGGGCAAATTTTCATGCCAGTTTTCCGCTTGAGTTGAAAATTTTCAACTTGTGCGGAAGATGCGATATCACACATTCACTGCAATTGCATTGCCCAATATGGAAGGCCAAATGGTTCAAAAATATGACATTAACACTAACTCACATTAATATTAACAAGTCAACAACACGTAAGTGATCAATAGTTTTCCGTGCATTAAAGGATTTTAAATGCACAATGCGGAGGCAAAGAATCTTTAATATCCTTTTCAAATCTAAAATCCTTTAATGCACAATAAGCCGTTGATTATGCAGCTTATTCCATGGTCATATGCCAAGTTATAGACAAGTTAAAACTAGTATTGCTCTTTGCAGCGCAATATTTGACCAAATGGGTAAAAATGACAGTTATATTCGTCAGTTACAACACCTTAGCTCTAGCATTCTGCCCGCTTCAAATCAGACAGAGGTGAAATAGTGCGGTAAGATCACATTTATTTGAATGAATTCTAGCATTTATTTAAATAAATTATCGAGAGAGGGAGAGAGAGAAATGATAGTTGTGTAAAAATCATTAAAAAATCAAAATTAATAAAAATCATGGGGAATCGTTGACAAGAAGTTTATGTGTTGGCACGGCACAATCTGTGATCTCCGACCTCTTTCTTTCTGTGTGTGTTTATGTGCGAGTGATGTGTGTTGGGTTAGTGTGCGTCAATTAAAGCAGCGCATTCATTTAGAACAGTGATTAAACTGACTTGGAACTACCTGTGCATTAAATGGTTTTACTGCATACTTGCCAGCCAATCGAATCCAGGATTCAGACAAACCATGGAATAAAAATGCGTAAACAGCACGTATTATACGGGTATTTCACGCGTTGCTTATGAAAAATCAGTGTGTTAAAAACATGCAAACAACAAGTATTTAGCACATGAAATACACATACTTCACGTGTTTAACATTTTTGAACCATTTGGCCTTCCATAGCCTCTCTTTTTACCACATAGCGATTAATCATCAGAATAATCAACCGATTACATGATTACCTAAATTGTTAGTGACAGCCCTACTGTTTACGTAACAATCGTTTTAGGTTTATGAATAGTTTCTGCGTTTTAGACTAATTTTACACATTGCTGTAATTACATAGCAATAGTTTTGTGGACAATATGCACATTGTCCAAAGCAGCAATTTAAACTAGTTTTAAGTTTATGAACTGAATGAGACAATTACGTAACAATGGTTTTATTAATAATTTATGCATTATACCCATTTACACATTTTACATTTATAAATTTTGCACAATAAAGCTATACAACAGCATTATTCATTATACGAATCAATTTACCCAAGAATGTTTTTAGGTTTTGCAAACAAATTATGTGCTTTATAATGCAGTAATTTACACATCAGTTAGGTTTTATGAGCGATTTACACATAGAATGTGACTACTGTGTAAGAACGGTTTATAAAGGATTTGCAGTGAAATTCATTCTGCTGGTTTATGAATAAAGTTGTTTTCTATTGTTCAAAAGAATAAAAAAATATAAAGAGACAAACATTTCATGGAAACTCAAGACAATCTTTAAACCAGTAAAGAAACCAGGTGACAACTTGTTTAGAAAAATGCAAAAATATTCTCCTTTTATTGAGGTAAATTTCTCTATGAATTGAGGTAACAATTTGCATAGTTTTACATCTATACCTGCTCGAAAGCGGAGGAGGAAAATGGATTTGAACAACAAACAACATGTGGAAACGCCATAAGATATCTGAGCAAGTGTAAGTGTGTGAATCGCACAAACACAAACATCCAACAAAGTGTACGGACTACATAGAACAGTCTTTAACGCCACAGACAGAAGGGGAGAATATACAGCATCCATTGTCTTTTGCTGGTGAAAAAATCGTTTACATTTTCCTGTAAAATGGAAAAAAAATTCTCTACCCAAATACCAGGTATAAAACTACATTCTGAGAAGGTGACAGAAAAATTCCTGAATCGAGTCTTGTTTAAATGTCTCAACACCTTTAAAATGATTTAACTTGGCAGGGCACTTTATAAATCTGGTTGAAGATATTAAAACACTTGTGATATGAAGAGAACAAAAAACCCTCTTTCATACTGATACTGACGCTACAGACATTTCAGGCTCGGTACACATTCACAACTCGACTTTGGTTTGTGGACAACAATCAGGGATACGTACAGACACTGATGAGAGTCACACTAATGCTGCTGACGTGGACCAATTTCACTCTCTTGGTACACGCACACGAACAAACGAACGCTACAATCACTGCGAGAATGCCTCCTACCGAAATCTGTCAGTTGTAAAACTTTAAGGCATAAGTGTGCGTGACAAAAACATACTCTCCACATTTGCTGTACACTAGAAAAAGGAGACACGCTAACCGTCTCAAAACTATATTAACAGAATGTACAAAACAGACAGTCTCTGTGGTTGACAGGGTACTCAGAAGGGGTCAGAGGTCACTGGCTTTGCTTTTGTCCTGAGAGTTTCTCTGTGTGTAGAAGAGAATGTAGGCTTGGGCCTTACACACTTCCTCCACGGCACACACACTCAGTTTGGAGTCGTTACAGTGCACCCAAAACCCTGAAAAGAAAGACAAAAAGTTGGTTTACGATAGTTACGTCATTCTCTTTTCTGGTATCCTTGCACCGAGTAATTATAAATTCATAACTGGCAGCTGAAAGAATGTTTTACCTCCTTCTGTATTATAACAAAAGGCAGTGTAGTGGCCAGAGCCAAATCCCTTCCCATGATGCATGACGACAGCAGAGAGTTGGTAGAGGAAGTGTTGAGGGTGGGGTAAGTTACTGGAGTCTTTGCAGCAGTAGGGCTCCATGTTCAGCTCCTGCTCAAACTGAACGTGAACGCCAATCTTCTCCCTGTGGTTTCGCCCAGACCACCTAAATGTAAACATACGCATTAACATCTATTGATAACAGCAAGTTCAAAACTGGGAAAGCAGTTTGGGGTTATATAAAGGTGTGCATACCTGAAACGTTTGAGGTGCAGTCTGAGAACATGAGGCAGTTTGTGAACCATCAGCTGTTTTTGAGCTTCAGTCAAGACTACTTGCTTTGAACAGAATCGCCTTCGTTTGCCTTCAAGAGACAGCAAAACGAGAAATTTAGTGGATTAAAGCATTTTTAATAAGTGGGATTAACTAACTCCTAGGGAGAAGATTTAAACCTTTGAGGTTTAACTTAAAAGTAAGGTGTTCTTTTGATATTCTTTTATCCCAGTTTAATGTTTAGATCACTTTAAGATAGCCATTAAATTGTTGACTTTCTAAAGAGTCTAAACACTGTGACGTTTTCAAAATATTGCTGCTCTCTTTGTTTGATCAGCTTGACAACAACTTTAGGCTCAGCCAATGATACGAGTTCAGGTGTCATGTTGTCTGTTTGATTGGCCAATCAAAGACGGGCACTGGGTGGTAACCGTGTTTGGGGGAAAAACAAAAAAACAATTCTATTTACTGATCACTACTGGTACAGAAATAACTCTGTTCACCTTTGAGTGCCTTGATATCCCCTTCAAATTCAGGGCTATCTACTATATCAGAGGTTTTCTTTACAGCAGTGATCTCCAAACTCAGCCCTGGAGGGCCAGTGTACTCGAGTTTAGCTCCAACCCAAACTGAACACACCTGAACTTACTTCCAGGCAGTTAAGTTGAGATTAATCGGAGCTAAACTCTGCAGGACACTGGCCGTCCAGGACCGAGTTTGGAAAAACCTGCCTTGCAGTGGCATTGCATGTTGGTGTGTTTTCAACTTACTGTTGCAGTGGTCGCAAGCATATATTGCTCCCTCCAAAGCCTCGGTTTCTGTAAACTTGGCCAGCATCTCTGTCAACCCACACGGAACCTGTGCAGCATCCTTACTGTTGCTGTGGTAACGTTCCGGGAATTCCAAAGAAAGATCCCAGAAGGGCTCTATTGTGTTTGAGCGATGATCGCATGCTAAACACCTCACCTAACAGAAAAAAAGAATAGGACTTTTAGCAAAATTGTATCTGATATTTGTAAAAAAGCGATTGAGCAAATAAAACACTTTTTTGAAATATGTGAAATCAACTTAAATCAACCTTGAATCTGCAGAAGCATCTGGAATTTGCCATGCAAGCACATGTGGCATTCTCTGTGTGGCAACAAAGGCACTGTAGTACTCACTATAGCACCCCTTGTGGCAACACTAAGAATGCAACATCCAGTGTACACAGTATTCTGCTGTCAATTTTCTTTGGCTCTGTCCCAAACGCCACCCTAATCCCTTGCTGTCTTTCATACTTTCGCATACACCAGGGTTCCTCAAAATCCACTTCCCTCAAATCCTGACCAAACTCACCTACCTGTGATTTCCTAGTGATCCTGAAGACATTAGCTTGCTCAGGTGTGTTTGATCAGGGTTGAAGCTAAACTCTGAAGGGCACTGGCACTCCAGGGCAAGTTTTAGACTTTTGGGTAGTTGTTTGCATAGACCAGGGGTCACCAAACTTGATCCTGGAGGACTGGTGACCTGCAGAATTTAGCTCCGACCCTAATTAACCTCACCTGAACCAGCTAATCAAGGGGTGCTTCTCATTTCATATTTGTGCATCCTCGTTTCCTTTCCTCGCGTCTTAGCTCCACCCTCCTTAGGATATGAGGGAAGGATGCAAGGAAAGGAAATGAGGACGGAGGAATCAAAGTCAAAGGTCTTACTAGTCATGCTAGAAACTTCCAGGCAGGCGTGTTGAGTCAAGTTGGAGCTAAACTCTGCAGGACATCAGCCCTCCAGGACCAAGTTTAAAGACCCCTGGCATAGACTTTTGGGTTGTTGTTATTCAAGTGCACTTTTGCTAAGCATGTACTGACATTGGCTCCAAAAATTCAACTGCACATAAAAGCTTCAAAGGGAGGCACTTCTGAGCACCCTTCTGAAACCTAGAAATGTCAAATGGAACACCATACGGCAGGGGTGTCTAATCCTGATTCTGGAAGGCCACTGTCCTAAAGAGTTTAGCACCAACCCCACATACAAAAACCCGAATCCGAACTTATAGGCAGGTGTTTTGGAACACAATGGAGCTAAACTCTGCAGGACTATTGCCCATCAGGAGCAAAAGCGAACACCCCTGCCCTACATTCTTGTAGACTTCACAGGTACACCATTTGGGACAGGGCCTTTCAGGTGAACTACTGTCGGAACAACAGAAGGTTACCCCCCTTGGGTATGGAGGTTTGTTACCACTACAGTTTGTTGCTGGCCTCATGTTTAAATCAGGGCTCTTCAAAACTTGCCCTGGAGGGCCAATGCGCTGCAGAATTTAGCTCCAACCCTGCTCAAACTCACCTACCTGTGATCTTCTAATGATTCTGAAGACATTGATTAGCATGCTCAGGTGTGGGGTTAGAGCCAAACTCTGCAGGAAAGTGGATCTTGTTTTCAGATTTGAGGATCCCTAGTTTACATGTTAATCAGCTGTGATATGATTGTGTGTGTGGATGCAAACTCATTACCTGACTGAGAAGCTGGCCGTGAAAGATGGTGTTGACCACGCTGAGCACCTGTTTGATAAGCCGTCTCTGATTGGCCGGAACAGTGGCAGGTGTCAACGTTCTGGTCCGTTCCAACTCATGCTGTACTTTATCTAAGAGTTCACAAAGAAATTCCTGCGCGTCCTGCTGTGCATAACCCCGGAACGCCGGAATCAGCTGCCACACAGAGTGCAGCATTGCAAACGGGGACACCAGTGCCCACTTGCCTGACCACATCACTTGAAACAGCGTGTGTAACTCGTGACAAAGCGAGATGTGTTTGGAGCTGGGCTCCTTGGGTTGTATGAGCTCCATGTTGCGAGAACGGGATGCACCTCCGCTGAGCCCCGACCCCTGGTTGGAGCCTTTGGGCTGGGTCACCCGCTGAGTAGAGAGTCCTAACTTACGGCTGACCGCAGAGGCTAGCAGCTCCAGCGCCTGGTTCAGATCCAGCCTCAAAAAGCACTCCCGGAATACATGCAAGTGACTTAGAACCTGCAATATTGAGTTCATGTAGCAAGTATTGCCAAGGTTGCGCAAACCCGTCACTCCTGGAGTTACGGTGGGGCGTCGTTTGATAGGCGAATCACCTGTTTTAGGAGGTGGGGCCCGAGGCCGTTTGGCCTTGGGTTGTGGACGGGACCTCTGCTGAGGCGTTCTCTCTCTAGGAGTTCGTGGAGTAGGGGTGGAGACGCGAGCAGGAGCAGACCTACGCCTCACAGTCTTGGTGCTTTTGGCTGACACCGCCGACGAATCCGGAGAAGCTGCCTTTAGGCTCTGCCGACGAATGCGATGGCTCTTCCTCGGAGGTGCACTTTCCAGCTCCTCCTTGAGCTGCCGTTTGAGCTGCCGCCTTCTTTCCCGTGCCTCCCGCTTCCTCTCCTCCTCTTCCTCCTGTTGCCGCTCCTCCTCCAATCGCTTCTTCCCTCGTTCCGTTTGTGCAAACCACAAGCGGAACACACGGCCGATCAGGGCACGACGGCGGTGCCACAGCGCCGTGAACATGCGGTCCTCATCGCGCAACTGCAGCTCCTGTGTGCTAGGCGACAACTGGTCTCCTGCAGCGGAGGACGAGCGCAAGGTGCGCCCACTCCGAGTGGTGACTTCATAGCACTGGCTCTTGATAGCACTTAGTGTGCTACGCAGCAACTTCAAGTCACCTGTCGCATTATCATTCAGCACGTAGTCGTCGCATAAGTAGCAATATACATATAATTCATTCACCTCCAGGGCCAAAGGGTGGTGCTGCTCCTACAAAAAAAAAAAAAACTTTAATATGAATACAGCTAATAAAATTAGACACAGTCAGATTAGACAACAGATTTAGCACTTTTATAAACATTCACATGTTTATATATACAGGTGATGTGTGTAATTTCAAGATCAACATTTATTCATACCTTAAAGTGCTGAAGCGCATGTTCTTCTATGTAGCGTCCACACGCTACATGCGAACAACTGAGACATGCCCACACCGACTCGGTGGTGTTGCAGTCCACACAGTGCCATTTCTGCGGGTTCAGGATCGAGTGGTCCCGCGCGAGCCTTAAGCGACCCACGTGCTTACACCTGTCCATCACAGTCAGTCACTGCCCTCTTCACATCACCATGGTGACGGCAGCCAGCAGTGAAACCAGCTCCTCCCAAGGCATGATGGTTAATCTGCAGAAAAAAAATGGATCAGAAGGGAACAGGTGTGTGCAGTGTTGCCAAGTCTGTGGTTTTCCCGCGGAATTAGGCTACTCTAACACTGTTCCCGCAAGTTTTTTTTTCATGTCCGCAGGTTGAAACGACCCCAGTGACGTCGTATTTATCCACTTAGAATGCGAAAAACATGTCTTTTACCCAACTGAACGCGATTTTTAACAGGGGCTATTGGGTAGACTTTGTTGTGAAAACCTGGCAACCCTGGATGTGTGCTTTTTTAATAGACATATCCTTCAATCGTGACATTATTTCTATTTCTAAAAACACTTCAAAAGAATTACATTGTTAAAAATTCAAACAACTGCCGTTCTTTTAAACGTTCTATTCATCAAAGAACAGTATTTAAAAATGTACAGTGAAAATGTACTTTCCACATGCAAATCAGCATATTACGATCATTTCTGAAAGATCACATGACACTGAAGACCTGAGTAATGATGCTGAAAATTCAGCTTTGCATCGCAAGAATGAATTACATTTTTAAATACATTAAAATGGAAAACTTTTTAAAACTGATATTTCACGCTGTTTTCCTAATACTGTTTTTAATCAAATAAAGGCAGCCTTGTTTCAAAAACATCAATAAAAATCTTACTGACCACAAACTTTGGAATGGTAGTGTATGCGTCATTGTTTACAGTGTCTTCAGTGAAACAGCAATCCTGTATCAAATGAACCCTGATATACACACAGTGTACAAGAGGTTATATTAAGACAGCAGTTTAACAGAGCTGTCATAAAACTATTGCGCAAGAACACGGCTCAGCCGATACAGGAGGAAGAATCTGTTCCCGCCATCACACACACACACAGTGTTGATCACAAGAGTGATTAAATAGAAACTACCAATCTCTGGATTTCTCCAACACAGTAATACCATGGTATACTGAAGTACTCAATACCAAGGTACTTCAATGTAATTCAAAGAATATCATGGTATGTCCAAAAAAATACTAAAGAACTAACACAATTATGTTGTATAACATGATAATTACACAGTAGTACTAACTACTACCTCAGTACCTTTGTATGTACAAACACACATAGAAAAGGTACTAGCAAAAGTACTAGCAAAAGATACTACCATGGTACATAACCAAATGGAATTACTATAGTTATTCACTGTGTCACTCTAAATATATGTACCACATTGTTTACATGACGTACCAGGTTTTAGACATGTACTACTTAGCACGACAGTATCATGGTACTTCAAAGAGTATTTGTAATCTAAACCAAGCCATCAAGCCTGTAAACATCAGTAAGTAATTAGCTTAGCATGTAAACAACCCGGCTTTAGCAAATGTATGTCCCTTATTTGGCTTCACGGACGAATGTTCATCGGTGTCACTAGTAAAATAACACCCCGCTTTCTCTGGGACCCACGTGTGTTTAACAAAAACAAACTAGTAGTCAACCTAGAAATACACCTTTGTTGACATTAGTCTTGTTTAGAAGGTTAAATATGCGTTTAGCACATTGCTATTGTAAGTGGCTTTGTAAAAACTGTTACTGCACAGCCAGTGTTTGTCTTTATCGCTACGGTTTTATTCGCATTCTAGCCGGTAATGTACTTAAATGACAATCAGATTTAGTTAAAACTATCAGATTTGACTTTGAAGATGTTTAGGCGCGCGAATGGTGAGTGGTGCTAGGTGCTAACCACCTCGTCTAACCTAGTTTCAAAGAGCTAACCAGGTTAGCGGCTGAGCTCAGAGCAGCTCAGCTAGTTTAGTCTCTCTAATCAGCCTGTTATAGAGGAAAGTTAACCAGCACACGGGATGCTAGTGCGCTAATGCTAAAATCACACAGCAGTGAAGTGAGGCTGAGGTGCTGGGCGAGTGAAATCCACTGATTGCGGTTTATTTCCGCCGCTGGTGTGAACGCGATTAGATCGGAGCTGTTTGAAATGAGTGATATTTCACTAACCTGATTTTTCGTCAAGCACTGGTTACTTCTCTGGCACAACAGCGAACGCCATCTTGTCTACACTTGTCGCGTGGAGTGTCCCTCCGTGACGTCACGCCTGAGAGGACACGCGAGGTGCCAAGACCGCTCAAAACAAAAGAGACGCTTTAACACACCTCGCATTTAGTATCTTTAATAAATCTTGAGATTTGATAGGAGCGAAAACACGTGAAGGCTGTGAACTTGTTTCTGTGATGACTAATGTTTACGTGTCGCCGCCGGGACATTTTCACCGTTTCAAATCTCACTCAGTCCTCGCGTGGAAACGAAAGTGTATTAAAATGAATATTCCACGTAATATGGTAAAAAAAATCTCTTTATGAAAAGAAATTCCTTTTTGTTCCGCATATGTCAATACAGTAGTAGAGATGAGGATGAATGCATACGGAAATTGAATTTTTGTTAAACGTAGCATATTAAATATTTAATTAGATTTAAATTGGACTTAATAAATGAAATACGTTTGTTATCTAACGTTCGTTTATAATTTTAGGTGGGCGTTATTATTTTATTTTTCCACTTTCTTCGTAAATTGTAACTGCGGGAGTACACATGGGAGGGGTAATGAAAGTGAGTCCTAGGATCAGATTTATTTAAATAACGCGCATAATACGAATCTGCTGTGGCGTGACGTGAGACTAAATTTACTCAGCTCCTCCCTAATGTTTAGTGCTAACTGCTAACAGCATATGTGACCCTGGACCACAAAACCAGTCTTAAGTCATACACTGTATGGGTCAAAATGATTGATTTTTCTTTTATGCCAAAAATCATTAGGAAATTAAGCAAAGATCATGTTCCGTGGAGATATTTAGTAAAATTCCTACTGTAAATATATCAAAACTTAATTTTTGATTACTAATATGCATTGCTATGAACTACATTTGGAAACTTTAAAGGTGATTTTCTCAATATTTAGATTTTTTTGCGCCCTCAAATTCCATATATTCAAATAGTTGTATCTCAGCCAAATATTGTCCTATCTTAACAAACTATACATCAACAAAAAGCTTATTTATTCAGCTTTCAGGTGAGGTATAAATCTCGAAAATTGACCCTTATGACTGGTTTTGTGGTCAAGGGTCACATATATAAGTCTGCTTTTGTTGTGATGGAGAGAAAAGTTGCTGGATATAAGTGCTTCAGGGATTATTAAATAAAATGTGGATGCAGCCATATGTTGCAAAACGGACGCAATGTTAAATAAATGCAGAAAACTACAAACTGCTCATTCTGAATTTATGTATGTTTTTAGACCTAATGAGGAATAATGGAATTATACAACAGAAACATTTAAAATAGTACAAAAAATACAGGACGAGCAAAAACAATGCTTCATAATCAGATGCAGTTAAAAAAGGTGAAGGCTGATTTTTAAAAAGATTACAGTTTAATAAGTTTAACTGGCACTGATGACATTTATTGACATGGGATATTCTAAAACGTGGCTTAACGTAACGAACAACAACCAGGAAAACCCAAATTTCTGTCAAACCTTACTTGTAATAAACACTAACTACTGTCAAAAGAACGAGCCCTAAATTCACAGATAAAGTGAATAATATCACGTTAAGCGTTTTCTCCCCCCATAGAAGTCCATTATACGGAAACAGCCTAACGTGGTTTAACGTACCTTAACAACGACCGGGTAAAACCAAACTTCTGTCTTCTACTGAAAAAAATATGGTCGGCATCTAATGAATTTTTACTCCCAAATAAGGTAAAGGAAATACATTTTAAGATATTGCACAGGTACTATCCTTATAACACTTTTATTAACAAGTTTAGAAAAGATGTCTCACCTAAACGTTCATTTTGTAATTTAGAAAATGAAACACTTACACACTTATTTCATAACTGTAAATACTCTGAAGATTTTTGGAAGCAGGTATTTAGGTTGGTTTTTGTTATATGTGACCCTGGATGACAAAACCAGTCATAAGGGTCAATTTTTCAAAATTGAGATTTATACATCATCTGAAAGCTGAATAAATAAGCTTTCCAGTGATGTATAGTTTGTTAGGATAGGACAATATTTGGTCGAGATACAACTGTTTGAATATCTGGTATCTGAGGGTGCAAAAATCAAAATATTGAGAAAATTGCCTTTAAGGTTGTCCAAATACAGTTCTTAATAATGTATATTACTAATCAAAAATTAAGTTTTCATATATTTACAGTAGGAATTTTACAAAATGTCTTCATGGAACATGATCTTTACTTAATTTCCTAATGATTTTTGCCATAAAAGAAAAATCAATAATTTTGACCCATACAATGTATTTTTGGCTATTGCTACAAATATACCCCAGCGACTTAAGACTGTTTTTGTGGTCCAGGGTCACATATTTTATAAATTAATTAAAATAGATGAATCTATGATCTTTTTTTTTAATTGCAATACTGGATCAGAGGTAGTAGATAACACTTTAAAGGTGTTAATACTTCTTGGGAAGTTTCATATACATAAAACAAAGATAATGTCTATTACTCCCTCTTAATTTTTTTTGTAAAGACCTTAATATATTTTATGACACATTGATTTAAGTTACTAGAAACAAGAAATGTATAAAAACGTCTCTAATATTAAAACATGTTATTTGTAAAATGTAATGTTTTACCCTCCATGATGCATACTTATATGTATCCCCCACTTTTGTTTATTTTCTGTTTGAAGTATCTTTGTATTTTTGTTTTTGAAATAAAAAAAAAAAAACTTCTGTCAAATTTTACTTATAATAAACACTTTCTGCTGTCAAAAGAACGAGCTTTTATTCCTCATATAAAGTGAGTAATATCACGTTAAGCGTTTTAGAATGTCTCATTGACATTACGTTGTGTATGGATTCAGGTTTACTTGTGTCGTTATGGCGGCTTGTTTCCGCCATCAAATAAAAAATACAGGTAATTTGCAGCTTTTTATCTTACAATTCTGACCTTTTTCTTAGAATTTCGAGATATAAACAACGCAAGATATACACTTTATAACTCACAATTCTTTATGCAAGCTGCATTGTGTTTAGCTATATCCGCAACTATGAGAAAAAGTCAGAATTGTGAGAAAAAAAGTCGCTATTTATTTAGTAGTTACTTAGTGGCGGAAACGAGCTTCCACAGGGAATAGCCCACAAGGTGGGAGTATTGTATTGTTTTATAGCATTTAACTTATGTTTGTGAATAAAGGCTTTAAGCCACAGCACACACGTCTCAACATTACGATATAGAATAGGATAAAAGACTAACTGTTATCTAATTCCTCTCTGTATAGCTCACTTTTACACATGCTCCAGGCCAGCTACATTTTTATTTCCATACTTTTGAACAGGGTTGCCAGGTTTTCACAACAAAGCCCGCCAAATTGCTACTCAAAACTAGCCCAATTGCGTTTTGAGGGCGAATCCCCCGTTAAAAATCGCATTCAGGGAGATAAAATACACGTTTTTTTTTGGCGGGGTTCCCCTAGTCAAGTTAGCATTTCATGGGCTAAATATTAGGCTATTGGGGTCGCTTTAACCCGCGGACATGAAAATAGCAACAGTGTTAAAGTAGCCCAACTTGGCAACACAGCTTTTGAATTACTTCTGTATAAAACAGATATCTTTAATTACAATGTCTACTAGTCAAAACTCTTTTGTAGATATCAGAAAATATTTTCCAATGGAAGTAAATGGAAGGATATGACTAGTCTAAATGGCATTGTAGATATCTTGAATGTATGTTATGAATAGTCAAAATAGCATTGAAGATATCTTCGATGCAGGTACAATTCAGATATCTTGAAATATAATTGTGACTATCTCTAACTACCTTTGCATATGTGTGACGCGTCTGTTAAAGATATCTATGACGCGTTAATGTTAGATATCTTACATGGAGATTTGACTAGTCAAAACATGTTTACAGATATCTCAAATCCGATTTCTTACTAGTGCAATTATAATTGTTGATATCTCTAACTGTCTAGATATCTATTAGAGATATCGCTAATAAAACTGCTTGCGATACTGATCTCAGTTCAGAGAGCGCTGTCGCACCGATGTGCGTCACAGGCTGGGCGTATGACGCCATTTCCGATGCCGCGATGGCGGTGGATTTGACTCCGCGGTTCAGAAGACTGAACAGTCAAACCTGTTTTAGAGAGAATAAACAGCTGTCAGGTACAAACAAACTGTTTATATGATGCACGCATGTTTATGTACAGTTTATTTTGTTAGTTAACTGCATGTTTCCACTTGTTTGATAACGAGTTTCACCAAATGAATCAAGATCCTTCTCAGGTTATTCATTTGAGCTAACGTTAGTTGAACAGGTTTTTTTTTTATGTTTTTTTAATTGTGTTTTTTAAGTTTCATTTGTGTGTGGCTTGTCAAAATATTGGAATAAAATTCCTTTTTTGCTTATGCGTTAGTCAAATGTAGTTCCTGTGGTCACATTATGACTTAAATATTTATTGGTAATACAAATATTTTGCAAAATATAGTCTGAAATAACTACATGAAGAATATACTTTATAACTTTGTGTCTCTTTGAGCTCGGTTTTTATGGTCTTCTGTGTTTGGAGACTGGAATTAGCATAAAGCTGAGAGAATATTGGATACGTTTTATATTAATAATAAAGTGAAAAACAAAGATTAGAACATGGAATATATTAAAAAATATATCCAGTGTTCTGTAGCGTTTTAAACTTAATGTTGATTACGATTTTCTGTAAGTGACAAGGAAACAATTTTTAATTTATTTTTCCACTGCATATATACACACTAATATTTTGGACTTACACTGCTAGTCAAAAGTTTTTGAACAGTAAGATTTTTAAAAATATATTTTTAAGCCTGCATTTATTTGTTTCAGAATACAGTAAAAAAAAAAAAAAAAACATTTGATTTTTTTTTTTTTTAACTAATTAAAGTAGCTGTTTTCTATTTGAATATATTGTCAAATATAATTTATTCCTGTGATTTCTAAGGTGAATTTTTAATATTACTCTAGTTACATGATCCTTCAGAAATCATTCTAATATTCTGATTTGCTGCGCAAAAAAAACAATTATTATTATTATTATTATTATGTTGAAAACAGCTGAGTAGATTTTTTTTTCAGGTTTCTATGATAAATAGAAAGTTCAGAAGTACAGCATTTATGTGAAGTAGAAATATTTTGTAACATTCTAAATGTCTTTATCATCACTTTTAAACAATTTAAAGCATCCTTGCTAAATAAAAATATTATTTATATAATTTATTTCCTAAAAAAGGGATCTTTCTATTCATCAAAGAATCCTGAAAAAGTGTAGTCAGCTGTTTTAAATATTGATAATAATAATGATAAATGTTTCTTGAACAGCAAATCAGCAAATTAGAATGATTTCTGAAGGATCATGTGACACTGAAGACTGGAGTAATGATGCTGAAAATTTAGCTTTGATCATAAGAATAAATTATGTTGTAAAATATATTCAAATAGAAATCAGTTATTTTAAATAGTAAAAATATTTCACAATATTACTGCTTTTGCTGTATTTTGGATCAAATAAATGCAGGCTTGGTGAGAAGAAGAGACTTCTTTCTTGCTGTTCAAAAACTTTTGACTGGTAGTGTATAGAACATTTAATTAAGAACAAATTGAGTTTTAATTAGGCATAATTAGGCACTTCGGTGACCGTGGAAATTTTCCCACTTTAAAAAATGACTTTAGGTGTTACCGTAATTTTTCTTTGAGTTTAATGACTTTTTCATTTTGTCCTGATGCCTCTTAGGTTTTTCTGGTCCCTTCAGGGCGACTCAGCTGTGGCATAACATCATTGAAGCTCTGCGGACGCAGGTGGAGCTCCGACCCCGCAGACATCACTTGCGCGTCCATCATGACTGCTTCACCGGCTCTGATGCGGTAGATGTAGTTCTGAGCCACCTCATGCAGAACATCTATTTCTGCTCCAGCGAAGTGTCCCGTCTCAAAGCTGCCAAGCTCTGCCAAGCCCTAATGGAGTCTAGAGTGTTCGAACCCATAGGGATGAAGCTCTTCAGACGAGAAAAAGAAATGACCTTCGAGGACTCCAGCTGCAGCCTCTACCGCTTCCTGGACGGCTCGACCAAAAAGACACACAGTGGCTGTGAGAATCAGACTCCAGACAAACAAACTGGAAAGAGGAAGACCACTTCGAGGTAATTACGTTTGTATGATTGGCATGTCCGAAAGTTTACTTTGCAAAACTTAAGGCTGTGCGTTTTTCAGGTTTGGAGAAATGCAGACCATCTCCAACCCATTGGTTCTTGGATCTTCAGATAGAAGAGTGGAGAGACTACTAAAGAATATAAACCTGCACCCATCTGTGCCCTCTGATTTAAACCGTGCTGCTATTTCCAACAGCTTCCTCTCAAAAAAAGGTGAAATTACACAAAATTATGAACATAATTTCCACGTTTCATTATATTTACACAAATTAAAATAGATTTTCTCATTGTGTTAATATAGTAAATAAGTGAGTCGGGTTTATTAAAGGGTGTGGCCTTTTTATGTTTCATCACAGAGCAAAACAATAGCTGTTTTTAGTGTTCTGATATAGTCTTTTGTGGTCTAATAGAGTGCGATTTGGTCTCTAATGACATCTTACTAGGTCTGATGAGCTATAAATTTAGTTTGATGTGGTGTATTGGGTTATGAAGGGGTCTGATGTGGTCTACCCGGGTCTGATCTGGTCTGATCTTTAGAGGTTCTGATGTAGTGTATTGTGGTCTAATAGAGTCTGATTTGCTCTGATGAGATCTAAATTGGTCGTAATAGTTTAAATTGAGTCTGGGATGGTTTCTTGAAGGTCTGATGTAGTGTAGTGGGTTCTAAAGGGTCTAATGTGGTTTTCTGAGGTTCTGATGTAGTCTGTTGTGGACTAACAGAGTCTGATTTGCTCTCTGATGAGATCTAAATTGGTTGAAATAGTTTAAATTCACTTTTGGGGTGGTTTCTTGAAGTTCTGTTGTAGTGTATTGGGTTCTAAAGGGTCTAATGTGGTTTCCTGAGGTTTTGGTGTAGTCTATTGTGGTCTAAAAGAGTCTGTTTTGGTCTGATGAGATCTAAATTGGTCTGAATAGTTTAAATTGAGTCTGGGGTGGTTTCTTGAAGGTCTGATGTAGTGTATTGGGTTCTAAAGGAGTCCAATTTGGTTTCTGGAGTTCCGATGTAGTCTATTGTGGTCTAATAGAGTCTGATTTGCTCTCTGATGAGATCTAAATTGGTCTGAATAGTTTAAATTGAGTCTGGGGTGGTTTCTTGAAGGTCTGATATAGTGTAATGGGTTCTAAAAGGGTCTGTTGTGGTTTCCTGGGCTTCCGATGTAGTCTATTGTGGTCTAAAAGAGTCTGTTTTGGTCTGATGAGATCTAAATTGGTTGAAATAGTTTAAATTGACTAGTTTCTTGAAGGTCTGATGTAGTGTAATGGGTTCTAAAGGAGTCCAATTTGGTTTCTGTGGTTCCGATGTAGTCTATTGTGGTCTAAAAGAGTCTGTTTTGGTCTGATGAGATCTAAATTGAGTGGAATAGTTTAAATTGAATCTGGGGTGGTTTCTTGAAGGTCTGATGTAGTATAATGGGTTCTAAAGCAGGCGAATGTGGTTTCCTGGGCTTCCAGTGTAGTCTATTGTGGACTAATAAAGTCTAATTTGGTCTCTGAAGAGATCTAAACTGGTCGGAATAGGTTAAATTGAGTCTGGAGTGGTTTCTTAAAGGTTTGATGTAGAGTAATGTGTTCTAAGGGAGTCTAATGTGATTTCCTCAGGGTCTGATGTAGTCTGTTGTGGTCTAAAAGAGTTCGATTTGGTCTCTGATGAGATCTAAATTGGCCGGAATAGTTTAAATTGAGTCTGGGGTGGTTTCTTTAAGATCTGTTGTAGTGTAATTTGTTCTAAAGGGTCTAATGTGGTTTCCTGGGGTTCTGATATAGTCTATTGTGGTCTAAAAGAGTCTGATTTGGTTTCTGATGTGATCTAAATTGGTCGGAATAGTTAAAATTGAATCTGGAAGGGTTTCTTGAAGATCTGATGTAGTGTAATGGGTTCTAAAGGTGGTCTGATGTGGTTTCTTGGGGTTCCAAAGTAGTCTATTGACTACATGAACATGCCTTTTGTGAACAGCACTTACGATTTCTTCTCTTCTTGTGTTTGTCTCAGTGGTACGGGACGTTTGGAAGCAGCAGGCGTTACTTCAGTTGCTACAGGTGGTTGAGATCTCTATGCTAGACTGTATTCTGACCTCACCTGCCAAACTGGAGCCCCTGCGCTCATCTCTGCGCAACCACGGCGACCTGGTCATCTCCAACACCCGCGTGGATCGTGAAGTGTCAGAGAGTCTCAACCTGCCAGAGTCAGTGCACAGCACTCAATACCACCACATTTAGATTCATAGTCTCTGTGTGGGTTCACCTGTGTTTTGTATTTCTGTTTTTAAAGGTTGGACTCTTGGCTGATGGCAGCAGTGGATTGTCTTGATCTGTTCCCAGATCAGTTAATCGTGGTTGCCAGCGAACAGCTCATTCAGCAGAATGCAGCATCTGGAGAGGAGAAGCATAAGAGACTGCTGTTCGACACCATCGCCAAATATTACAACAGCCCCGAGAGACCTCCACTACTGTCAGGCCGCTACACAGACATCCAGACTGGAATCCTAAACCTTCTGGGTAAATGTAAAACACAATAGTGTTAGGGGATACTAAAGGTGTTTGAAAACATTTGCATGGTGGTTGTTTGTTCTTAAGAATCAACTTTTTGTACTTCATTAGATTGTGGGAGAGGTGAGGATGCCCTACGAGTGGCTCAGCTCTGTCTGCAGCTGTTGGAGTCCACAAGCAGAGACGAGTTACGCAGGCTATTGGGTTTTATGGCAGCTGCTGCAGATAATGAAGCTTTCAGACTGCACAAGCAGGTGAACGATCGCAATAGTTTTTTTTTTTTTAAACAGTGGAAACATGATTCATTCATTCATATAATTAATTTATCTTTTTAAATGTATTTACTGTTATTTCTTTAATTTATTTTTTGTATCAGCATAGAAAAAGATTGATAAATTTCTCCTCTAATCAACCAATTTATAGAAGAATCAATTTATGATTGTTCTATAAATGTATATGTTTAGACTAGGATTCATACTTCAAAAAAAAGAAAATTAGAATATATCCAATTTTTTTTCTGAATGCATAGAATTTATGCATTTTTAATAATTATACAAGCAATCGTGGTGTACATCTCTTATGTTCAGCAAGCCTGCATTTATTTGATCCAAAGTACAGCACAATTTTAAACAGTAAAAATGTTTTGTGCTATTAAAAAGAATTCTATTTTAATATTTTAAAATTTATATTTTAGTGTAATTTCAAAATCAAATTTTTAGCTTTATTACTCCAGTCACATGATCCTTTAATAATCATTCTAATATTTTGATTTGCTGCTCAAAAAAACATTATTATTATTATTATTATTATTATTATTTGAAAACCGCTGAGTAAAATTTTTTCCAGGTTTCTTTGTTGAATAGAAAATTCAGAAGAAGAACAGCGTTTATCTGAAATGGAAATATTTTGATCAATTTAAAGCATCCTTGCTAAATAGAAGTATCAATTTCTATAAATTCTTTCCAAAAAACATTTACTGACTCCAAGCTTTTGAATGGTATAGTGTATAATGTTACAAAGGGTTTTTATTTCATATAAATGCTGATCTTTGGATCTTTCTATTAATCAAAAATCCTGAAAACAATGTAATCAACTGTTTTAAATATTGATAAAAATAATAATAATAATAAATGCTTCAGCAAATCAACATATTAGAATGATTTCTGATGGATTATGTGACACTGAAGATTGGAGTAATGATGCTGAAAATGTAGCTTTGACCACAGGAATAAACTACATTTTCAAATCTATTCAAATAGAAAACAGTTATTTTAAATAGTAAAAATATTTCAGAAATTTACTGTTTTACTGTATTTTGGATCAAAGAAATGCAGACTTCTTTAAAAACATTAAAAATCTTACTGTTTAAAAACTAAAAAAATGCAGTAAAAACAGTAATATTGTAAAATTGTTACAATTTAAAATATTTCTAGTGTTCTGTTTGAATATATTTTAAACTTGAATTTATTCCTGTGATGAAAAGCTGAATTTTCAGCAGCAATTACTCTAGTCATCAGTGTCACATGATCCTTCAGAAGTCATTCTAATATATTGATTTGGTGCGTACAAACATAATGTTGAAAACAGTTGTTCCACTTAATATTATCCATAATACATTTTTTTTTTTCAGGATTCTCATTCTAAATGTACCATTTAAAGGAACAACACTAAATTTGAAATATAATTTTCCTTGTAACAAAAGCCTTTTCTGTCACTTTTTATCAGTTTGATGCATCTTTAATAAATAAATGTATAATTTGTTTAAAAAAGAAATATGTTGTACTAACCCTAAACTTTTGAACTGTAATGTAAACATTTCTACTAACCGTAAATGTAAGTCACAGGCTAAATTTACTATTAAAATGTATGGACTTTGGTCAGTTTTTTGTTTTAACCATAGTTGAATTTAGGAATAATGTGTAAATGAATAGTATAAATGCACAGGCTCCTTACATTTGTCTTATAACAGATTGAAAACCGGGCTTTGGTTAGCAAGACGTTTGTGAAGGCCGTAATCCAGAGTAAAGAAATGACTCGTGTCCAATGTGAGCAACTGCTGCTGTTCCTCATGGATAATCACACACAACTCTTTAAGGTATGTCCTTTTTACTTACACATTGTTTTTTTTAAATTCTGTGTAACAGAACACTTAATCATTTTTCTTTCCTATATCTAGACACCATTATCATTGATTGAGGCGGTGAGGAAGACACTACAAACTTTACAGCAAGGGAGGGATCTAGATAATGTAGCATGTGAGTTCAAGTCCATCTATAAAACTGATTTACACATTGACCTTTTTTTAACATTTCCTTGTTTGCCTTTGCAGTGTTCACATTCTGCAAGCAGGTGTCGCTCCAGCAGTACGAGGATGACAAAGATAAAGCTACTCTTGATAGTTTGAAGCAGTTAATGCACCATATCGCTCACAGTGACGGGCTGTCTGTCAAACAGAAGAGACGACTTGCCAAACAGTTCCAGAAACACCACCCAGGGATTTTCCTCCAGCACTTCTTCTCTTCATTCTGAAAACCAATGAACACGGGATAAAAATAGCCTGTTAAGTCTATGAATGCTTTTATTATTATCTGGGTTGTAGAATAGTTGAACTTATTTTCATTAGTTGAAAGCATTTTGACACTCATCTGAGTGGATTTATCAGTTATAGAATTTATCAGAATGTCACATTACATAAAATAATATAGCGGAGATTAGAAATTAATTACTAAATTTACAGGAGATGTGTTTGTAGATAGAGGACTTCATTTGCAAGTAGATTTATATAAGCTTTATAAGCAGAACCGTTATTACAATTATTAATGTTATGACAAAACTGCTTATCACTACTGTACACTACATAATTCCATCAGGTGAGTGAATATGCTGTTTTTATGAGCTTTAAAAAGTCAGCATCATCTTGAATATCTCAATGTAGAATTACTTGAATCGTGTGATATGCTCAGGTTTTTAAAAACTATTAGAAATAGTTTTAGCTGCACTTGAAATTGAGAAATAGATAACTACGCCTTAAAGGTAGAGATTTGAATTATGCTCTTTGTATTTTTTTTTTTTCCCAATGACTGTAAGCAAATTATTTTAATTAATATTGACCTCAATATTACTGTGCTCTGCATAAGTATCAACTTGTGATTTTTAAGTGGATTTGTGTTGATTATTGTAGCAGTATATGATGTGAATATGTATGTATAAGGCATAATTATTCAGAAAAACAAAGGGAAGTTTTAATTGTAAAACACTGATGAATGAATGCACTGGATTAATTATGGTGTTACATATTAATGATATTTATTAATAAATAATTGATAAAGTGAGTTGTATACTGGTACTTTGACTAATTGTAATTGCATTAGATTGTTTTTTTTTTTTGTTTTGTTTTAGGCGCACTTTAATTTTCTGATACTTTAAAATCATTAAAATCCATTTAAATCTCATTCTGATTCTTGTTTCTTAACAATTTAAATATTTTAATGCTCTAAATAATTAGTATTTATTATATTATTGATTCATATTTTTAATGATTGTTGAAAGGGATCAATTTTGAGAATTGTGAGTGGCAAATAATAGCTTTATTGGTAACACTTTACAATAAGGTGTCATTTGTTAACATTAGTTAATGTATTAACTAACATGAACAAACTATGAACAAACCATTTATTACACTGTTAATCTTCGTTAATGTTAATAAAAATACAGTTCATTGTTAATTTATATTATTTCACAGTGCATTAACTAATGTTAACAAACACAAATTGTGATTTTAATAATGTATTAGTAAATGCTGAAATTCACATTAAGATTAGTAAATGGTGTAGAAGTATTGTACTAATGTAGTTAACTAATGTTAACTAATGAACCTTATTGTAAAGTCTTACCGCTTTATTATTCTTATTGGTAACACTTTACAGTAAGGTTCATTAGTTAACATGAAATAATCAATGAATGAACAGTACCTTTACAATATTTATTAACCTTAGTTAATGTTTTAATTTCAGCATTTACTAATGCATTAAAATCACAAGTTTAGTTAACATTAGTTAAAGCACACTGAACTAACATGAACAATGAACGACTATGTTTTTATTGACTAACATTAATAAAGATGAATAAATATTGTAGTAAATGCATTGTTCTTTGTTCGTTCATGTTAGTTAATACATTAATATTTACAAATGACATCTTATTGTAAAGTGTTACTTTATTATTATTATTATTGTCATTATTACGACAACGACATACGGTATTTGGGTCCCAAAAAGAAATTAAATAAATCTCAGTAGAAGATGAGCATTGAAAGTGAGTCAAACTATAGGTAATATTTTGAAAAATAAGACTTTTATCATTGATTATTCATTAGCTGGTGCGTCGTGTTTCTTCCGGCTTCACACGGCGGAATCTCTCAGGTGTTTTGACGAAGTATCATGGAGGCTGTTAGCCGCCACCACTGCTGACGGTTTTGTTACTGTCTAAATCCTGCTTTTAATAACTCAATCTCACTGTCAGCTCTTCTAGTGTAAAGGTAAGACTGAATTCTCCGTGTTTATGAGCTGGATACTGATTCTGAAACTGTATTCAACGCTTATCGATCAGTTCTGTGTAGTGACGCTTCACTCCATTAGCATTAGCCTGTTAGCTCAGCTTATGTCGTGTTTTATTATATGTTTACAGTGTGAGAATACTAATATGGTTTTGTTTTCGCTCATTTCTTACAGATAATTGATACATGAGTAACACTTTGAGGTTTTGCTGCCTTGTGAAACACAAGTAATATTTACATTGACAGTTAAACGTCTCTGGCTGTGTCTCCAAACCTACTGACAGCCTACCTTGACAGCATTTTGGCCATCATATATAATTCAAACCACATTTCTGAAAGTTCATTTTTGGTGTCAAAGGTAAAAGCTGGTGTGAGCTGGATTTTCAGGGTAGACGGAGATTTTTTGTTTCGTCAGTAGTGAATAGAGTATTGTAAACTTGTTCATTGAGTCTTAACCTGTCAGGCGCTCATTCATTAAATATGTCAAATACGTCACACCCTTCCTTATGACGCCACTGTCTGGTTTCCTTCTAACAAATATAGAATTGAGTAGTAGTAATGATAATAAGAATTATATTTTCAATAATAAAAAGTCTGATGATAATATTAATATATAATTATATAAATAACATTACAAACATTCATAATAATTCAGTCTCTTGATTTATGATGCCCTGATGTTTATTTAAGGGTTTAATTTCAGTCAAACGAATTAATAAATGTGGTAAAACTGTACCTTAATAAAAACCTCTACTAATAGTCTGTGTTAGTTTAGTATTGTTGATATACTGTAATAGTTTTTAATATTTTTAATTGGATTTTACATTCATTGAAAACAATACATTTTGATGTTCTATTTCAGTTAATGTAAAGTAATGAAGTTTCTTTATAATTTTATAATTTAAGAAAAATTATAATTTATTAACAATCATAACCCCACCGATAGTATTAATAGTATTTTTTTAGGATGCTTGCTATAGTACTAATTACAGTAAATTATGCATAATTACAAGCCTAATCGTAACCCTGTTGTATATGGTTAATTATCACTCAGTACTTATTTGTGTAATTGCACTTCAACAAAGACTCTTATGTCCTAAAGCGAAACCCTAAATGTAATTATATTTTCAATCATTGATGTGTTTAGAGCGTTTATTATTATTATTGTTATGTTGGCTTGACAAAGCCAACATATTGTTATTGTTATTTTTCTGAGACCAAATTTTCCAACTCTGACTCGTCCCAGGGCTGTAATGCCCCAGACTCGGCAGAGACCTGGGCCCTGATGTCGAGACGTCTGCTATACCTTTTCAGACTGATTAGATGTACAGTTTTCCTATAATTAATTTTTACCAATCAAAAATGTCCTATAACCAACATATCTTATCATTACCATGTCAGGGCTCATTAATGATAACTGTCTGGCTAGAGAACAGTGTAAAAGATGACAGATCTGTGACCGCTTCAGTCAGCGAGTGCACTCCATACGTGCTCCCAAAACTGCAGCATTTGCACGTGTTTTAAAGCCTTTTAAATCAAAATATTGCAGTGAACACGTCAAGAGCTAAATTCTGTTTTTTGTGAGCTGTTTCATGTAAAACTGAAAGCCACCCGTCGGGTTTCTGAGATCGCAAGCTCACTGCAGCGTCCACATTAATCTTCTTTGTTTGCACCTGTTTAAAGCCGTGTGAATCCAAACATTACAGTGATAGAAGACAATACAATTACAAGAACACATTAAAGAGGTAAAATGAGTGCTTTTGACATATTCTGTGTTTAACTGCAGAACTGCGCGTGTCGTGTCTCGATTGCTCGCGCTCTGGAGCACGATGATTCTGGCTTCGCAGCGCTCAAACGGGCAAACACATTACAAAATAGATTGAATTTACTATGTCTTCGATGTTAATCCATAAAAACAGAGAAAATCATTAATTTGTCTTGCCTGCTTTTATTTGTTTGTTTGCTTTAACAAGAATCAATATTTAATGTGAATTATGCAATATTTACATGTGATTTTTCCATTTGTACACCTAAACATCTACAAATCTAAACCTGTTGTTTTATGCTATTGTTTGCAATTTGCTTATTGCACAATTTAACTGAAATCTACACTTTTATTATCATAATAAACTTTTAGTTAGAATAGAAAACTACAGCGGTCTAACCAGGTTCATTCAAGGCTGCCCAGGCTGGCTTTGCCAAGCCAACATCAAAGTTAGTTCACTAACTTTAGCTTCTAGTTATTATTATTAGTTTTTTGTTACATTTTTAAAATGTTTTATTACTTTTACTTTTTTATTATTTGACATTTTTGAAGTGTTTATGGTAAATGGCCAATAATGTAGAGGTGTATAAGTATGATATTAGTAATAATAGATGTTGGTTTATCATTATGCAGCTGCTCAGAAAAAAAAAAAAAAATCTGTTTTTAATTTTTTAACTTAGTTTTAATGTTACTATTTCATTTGTTTTGTGTTTCTGCTCAAAATCCAGCCAACTAAATCCAGAGCCAAATTACAGTTGCCATTACAGCAGCCATTACAAGAGCCTATTTCATATCTGCAGCTGACAGAACAGTGGATTTCTTATTTCTCGTCTCCTGCAAACTCTTTGAAATGCTGTCAGCATGAATGCGTAGTTTATTTTGAGCCCGGAACACTGGGACCCTGCTGAAAAATTTTCAGTGACAGATTCAGTGACAGTGACAGTGTTTAGGCATGTTTTTGTCATTTTATTTCAACAGTCTACTAGGCGGTATAATAAAATTTATCATGTTTAAAGTGATTTGTTATTGTTAAGTTGTTCTCAGAGTGAACATTTAGTGTTATTTTCCTAGAATAAAGCCAATATCCTCTGACCTCTGGACAATAGAGAGATTTATAAAAAGATCAACACAGATTTCATCCAGTGTTATTGTGGTATTATTACATGCTATTTAATTAATGTTTGGAATTAGCTTTTACTGTACTTCATTTTAATTTGAAAAGTTATTTTATTTTTTAATATATTACTATTTAGGTTTATATTATTTTATTTATTTCCCGTTATTAGTTAATTAATTTCCCATTAGTAGTTTTAGCGCTTCAACCTAAAGTAAGTGAAAAATTAGAAATGTTGCTTTGGCAACTGAAGTAAGTTTAGGTTTCGTTTTAATATTTATATTTAATTGCAACATTTTTTTCAAAACAGGAAGCTTGATGAAATCACTCATAAAGCTCATGTACTGTTTCTACTTCCTTTTGCAGGTTGACGGCAGTAAAATCATGGAGTCCATGCTCAATAAACTAAAGAGCACCGTCACCAAGGTGACGGCTGACATGACCAGTGCTGTCATGGGCAATCCTGTCACGCGGGAGTTTGAGGTGGGCCGACATATCGCCAGCGGGGGTCCAGGAATGAGCTGGAGGATCTACAATGGCACCAAAAAATCCACCAAACAGGTGCGTGGGTTATTTATTAGAGTAATTTATCAGTTTTTTTTATATATATCATACATAATATGCCATGTTTGATGTTGGTAAGATGTTTGCAGTGAAAGAGGAACGCTTTAGCTTCAACCAAAATGCACAACACAGTTTAATTGAATGATGCAAGTGTCATGACTTGACAGAGTGTTCACTTGCCCTATTGGGACAGTTCTTGCTTCATCACATTGCCACAATCTTGCGTTCATTGCTCACATATGTTTTTATGCTCTTGATCTTTAAATTGATCAGAAGTGATGATAAAGATATTTATAATGTTACAAAAGATTTCTATTTCAGATAAATGCTGTTCATCTGAACTTTTTATTCATCAAAGAAAAAAATGCAGTGTTTAATAATGTTTTATTATTATTATTATTATTTTTTTAGCAGCAAATCATAATATTACAGTGATTTCTGAAGGATCATGTGACAGGAGTAATGATGCTAAAAATTCAGCTTTGAAATCACAGGAATAAATTACATTTTAAAATACACTCAAATAAAAAAAAGAGTTATTTTAAATAGTAAAAAAAAAACTCAAAATGATACTGTTTTTGCTGTGTTTTGGATCAAGTAAATGGAGGCTTGTTGAGCAGAATGGACTTCTTTAAAAACGTTAAAGATCTTACTGTTCAAAAACTTTTGACTAGTGTAGGTTGAATGATTATTAAATAAATATGATGTATGTTAAATGTTTAAGTTAAATGTACTGATTTTACAAATTAAATATCTTTTATCTTTTTAAATAAATTATATATTGAATTTACAGAGTTATAAATGTTTATTGCAAAATAAATACTTTTTCAATAAATTGTTTGTTGATTGTGCAGGCGTAAATAAAATGTCTGTTTTTTTATTTTTTGTTGAATGTACAGATATTATTGGAAAATAAAGTCTTTTTTAATAAATATTTGAATTTGCAGATGTACAGAGTTTCGCAAATTAAATATAAATGTAAATATTTGTATAAAAAAACGTTGAATGATATACAGATATTGTTTCAAAAAATGTACATTTAAATATTTGTAAATTATAAAATTATATATTGGAATTGATTATTATTAATTAATAAATTATTTTTTAATTTAATTTCGTCTAGGTTTATTTATTTTAAAAATTTTACAATGCTTTAAATTTGCTTTCTATTTCCCCCAGGAAGTGGCAGTCTTTGTGTTCGATAAGAAGATCATTGATCGCTATCAGAAGTTTGAGAAGGATCAGATCATTGATTCACTGAAGAAAGGAGTTCAACAGCTAACGCGGTTACGACATCCACGTCTCCTCACAGTTCAGCACCCACTGGAGGAGTCCAGGTGACCACAAACACGCATTAACGCATGCTAATATGCAGACTGTGTTTTAAAACGTAGTGAGTTGTCTACATAGACGGCACTTTGGGCAGCTTAGACGAAAATGCATATGATTGCCAAAAGTGTTTTCTAGGTCAGCTCATTACTTTTTGAGCAAAGCCACTTCATATCTTATCCACTTTGATTTAGTTTTGCTTTGATTCATGAAATAAAACTGACTCTGGAGATCCAGACGCGGAGAACCTACTCTCGATAAAAGAGTTCAGAGCATTTTCTTTATTTAAGATTTGGTTCCTGTGCTACTACAATCAATATGTGCCTGTGTGGATGCATGAGATCAAAAGCAGTGGTTCGCCTGTGGAAAATCTCCCCTGAATAATACATGGATCTAGTCTTGCTGTCTTGCTGTCTGCGGTTAACGTGTTATCCTAACTAAACACAATGTGATAAGATTCCACGACGAACAATTTGTCTGCTTACATCCAGACGCGACAAAGCTACAAGACAGAATCAAACCCATTACAAATCACAGCCAATTAGAATAGTATGTGAGCAGGCTTTCTCTGTCAGCGCACTGCTGTCTTACACTTGAAATGAAGTAAATAAGTACATAATGAAATAAAAAAATTAAACCATTTAAAATATTTTTAAAATACCAAATCAGTGACTGATAGAATCCTTTTCATGGAATCAACTTGTTTATTGATGTAGAGGTAACGCTAACGAGATGTTCGGTGCTCTTTTTCTTCTTATTTTTTTTTTTCTATCTTATTTTTATTAATCATCCTATTACATAATTTAGTGAACTATGAAAACTATGAAATTTGTACTGAAATGGTACTTTAAATTCATTTAGCAGGTTCCTCCCCCTACTACAAAATTTACTACAGTATTTTATAATCAAAACTTTTTCTTATTATGACGAAGCACATTGGGAAGGTTAATCTTCTATATTTGATAACTGTTTTGTGATAGAAGTAATATTCTTATATTATATTATATATAATATAAAATAAAAACATTTTAGTACAGTATGTTTTGTGTTTAGGAGTCGCCCGGTGGTTATTTTTTGTATAGCGTGTAAACAAAATCTCACACGAAACCTCAATTTTTGTGATATCAACTTCAAATTTGGAGTATAACTTAGTTAGCCATATAGATTTGATTTTATAGTGAATATTTAGGATCCAAATATTAATATCCCAAAATATTTGAAAAATATTTATTTTATATAAAATAATAAAATTTTAGTATAGTACGTTTTCTTTACGGTAAACTTAAACTTTTGTAACTTTTTTTACATTTTCATTTTTTGAAATGTTGCAGCAATAAACTCCATAAATTAAGAGACCAACTTTAGTTTCAAGACCTGAGTGTAATTGTCCATTATTCCTTTCTTTGTTGCGATGGAAGTCATTCATAATGATATACGAACTTAAACTTTTAAAATATTTTTTAAAGTATTTGCTGTCAGTCATGACAATGGAAATAGAAACCGTTTATCCTATATATTATATACCACAATCCTTTGTTGGTAGTCAAACTTTGCCTTCACAACTGGTTACACTTTTAAAAATAAAGGTTCCAAAAGGGTGTTTTTGCAGTGATTCTATACAAGAACCGTTTTTGGTTCCTCAAAGAACCTTTCAGTGAACAGTTCTTAAAAGAACCATTTTGAAGTATATATTAAAAATCTAAAGAACCTTTTTTGACTATAACTGTTTAACTGTTCTGCATTTAAAAGTTCCATTGATGTTCTAGATTCTTCATGGAAGCATCGCTGGCAATAAAGAATCTTTATTTTTAAGCTTATATGATAAAATTTTTAAGCTTATATGATATCTTGCATTAAAAGCAAATAGAACCCATTATAATAAGTGATCACGTATGTAATAACCATAACATTTTTATAGTCATTCTAATTCTATGAGAATAGCAAATTCTACAGCTATGATGATAATGACACAAAAGAACAATATATTTGTAATCACTTTTTCAGAATGTTTTTCCTCTAGCTGATGAATGATAAAAACATTCAGAGCCAATCAGAATCCCGTCAACATCAAAGAGGTCACAGACAACATAACTGCAGCACAACCTTTAATAAACAGAATTGTTTGCCTTTATTTTTTAAATCAAAATTTCCTTCACATCCGTGCTTTATCCACCGTCATACAAAATTCACTGTGCAAATATCACTGCAGTTTAAGTGCTTTCAGGGATTGCTTGTGCTATGCATTAGATTAGAGTCAAAATCAGTTATCTTATTTGCATTATTGATAGGACACATGACGCTTAAGTGGGTAACCCGCTTAGTCTTTGAAATTTTAAATTTCACTTTTAAATTTTAGCTTTTTCACAGAAAATATAGAGAGGAAATGGCTGTGTATGTGGCTCAGAAATGTCCAAGGTTACAGTCACAACCAGTTTCTGCTTTCCATGCTTTTATCTGTCTGTCGTTGCTGTTCTCACTAGTTGTCTTTGTCTCTTTATCTCTAGAGACTGTCTGGCATTCTGCACAGAGCCCGTGTTTGCCAGTCTAGCAAATGTGCTCGGCCAGTGGGACAACCTCCCTACTCCTGTTCCCACAGACATCAAAGAATACAAACTCTATGACGTTGAGACCAAATATGGCTTACTGCAGGTGAGACGTTTCTTATATGTCTAAAAAAAGGGGCACGCTTTTTTTTTTCTTCTTTTTTTCTTTTAGAGCCTCCCAGCCTCCCATGTAAAAGTGAAATATCATCCTAAAGTGACAAGGAAAAAATTAGAAACTACAGCTAACTTTACATTTTTACTGAATATTTGTATAACATATACAATTTAACAAATGTTTTATTTTTTATTCAATTTCTTACATTAATTTTAACAAATATTTTTGCTTCTTCACTAAAATTTATATATATATATATAGTTTAAAATATTTTTTTTCCTTTTTTTTTTCCTCTTACAATCAACATGACCTTGTATAGGACCAAAAATAATTCCACACATTATTCCATGATAATGTATTCAGATGTTTAACATGACGTTTTATTGTAATACAGTAATAATTTTTTAATAGATCGATAGATTTATAGCTAATCTCTCTTTGTCTCTCTCTGTTTTCTCTCTCAGGTCTCAGAGGGTTTGTCTTTCCTCCACAGTGGGGTTAAAATGGTTCATGGTAACTTGTGTCCTGAGAACATCATCTTAAATAAGAGTGGAGCTTGGAAGATCATGGGCTTTGACTTCAGTATCTCCTCTAGTAACCCGTCTGATGCTGAGGTTAGAAACGTGCATTATTGTGTCTAAAGTCCCAGAGAACAGAAACAAACATTCTTAGCTATCTCTGTTCCAAACTTGAGCGAGCTGTGTTGTTATCTGCTGTCTCATAACATATATATTTCTGTCTTTTAGCCCAAGTATGTTTGTAAAGAGTGGGACCCCAATCTACCACCTCTCTGCCTCCCGAATCCAGAATATGTTGCTCCTGAGTACATCCTGTCTGTCAGCTGTGACGCGTCCTCTGACATGTACTCACTGGGTGTTTTGATCCATGCCGTGTTCAATGACGGCAAGCCTGTCTTTCAGGTCAACAAGCAGGACATATTCAAGAGCTTCAGCCGACAACTGGACCAGGTGAAGAGTCCAAACAACACATTTAATACATTGAGTGGTTTTATAATGTCATTGAGGCTGTTTCTTGGGTGAGGGAAATGTGGAATTCCTATTTTAAGGCATATTAACTTCCCATTTAGTCGCAAAACAGCGTTTCACAGGCTAGTGCTATAGTAGCAGTGCAGGACCCAAGCCTCAAAATTGGCACAACATTTTACACTTGAAGTCAAAAGTTTAGAGTCTGCTAAATGTTAATTATTTTACCAAAATGAGAGGGATCATACAAAATGTTTTTTTTTTTTTTAGTACAGACCTGAATAAGATGTTTCACATTAAAGATAAGTCCCTTGTTTGTCCTGAACAGTTAAACTGCCTGCTGTTCTTCAGAAAAATCCTTCAGGTCCCATAAGTTCTTTAGTTTTTCACCATTTTTGTGTATTAGAATCCTTTCCAACAATGACTGTATGGTTTTGAGATTCATCTTTTCACACTGAGGACAACTGAGGGACTCATGTGCAACTATTACAGAAGTTTCAATTTCTCATTGATGCGCCAAAAGGAAAAACAATGCATTAAGAGCCGGGGGCGAAAACTTTTGAACAGAATGATGATGTGTACATTTCTCTTATTTTGCCTGAATATCACTTTTTTTTTTTGTTTAGTACTGCCCTTCAGAAGATACTTACATGTTTCCCAGAAGATGAAATAAGATAAATTTACCCTGATCTTAAAATTCAGTTTTCACCCCCCAGTCATTTTTTATGAATTCAACTATTATTTTCTCTTGTGGACTATATATAAACACCTTTTATGTGAAAAATCAGGTCAGTACTAAATAACCAATACCATGCATTTAGTATGATCCCTTTTATTTTGGTAAAATAATTAACATTTTGCAGATTTTGCAAGGTATATGTAAACTTTTGACTTTGTGTAATATAAAAAATTAATAGTATTAATTATTAAACAAATAAAAATAAATGTTTCTTATTCTCACACATAGCTGAGTCATCTAAGTCCAGGAGTGTTGAGTAAGATCCCAGAGGAGGTCAGGGAGCATGTCAAGATGTTGCTCAACGTCACCTCCAACGTGCGTCCAGATGCAGATCAGATGACAAAGGTCAGATCTTACTCTCTTTGCTGGTTTTCGTCCATTTTTAAAAAAAAATGTTTTTCACTGAAGTATCTGTCCTGAATAAGAATTATCATACATGATGTTAACATGATTGTGTAAGATTATGTGTAGAGAGTGAAATTGATGTTTCAGTGTATGTGTGTGTTCACAGATTCCCTTCTTCGATGATGTTGGAGCGATGACCCTTCAGTACTTTGACTCGCTTTTCCAGCGGGACAACTTACAGAAGTCTCAGTTCTACAAAGGTCTCCCAAAAGTTCTGCCCAAGTTGCCCAAGGCAAGAACAAACATTTTCACAAAGATATTCAGCTCAAAAATTGTATATGACTTTCTTCTTTCAGACGAATACAATCAGAGTTATATTAAACAAATGTCCTGGCTCTTCCAAGCTTTATAATGGCAGTGAATGGGTGTTGAGATTTTGAAGTCCAATAAAGTGCATCCATCCACCATAAAAAGTACTTCAAACAGCTCCAGGAGGTTAATAAAGGCCTTCTGAAGTGAATTGATGTGATTGTTTAAGAAAAATTCACAAGAGAGCGGCGTTCCAGCGGATGACGTAGGACGTAGGCATAGTGTAAGCTCCAATGAGAATATGCTAGTAGGGCTGGGAAAATAAATCAATGCATCGTGAAACGAGAAATAATTCAGCATCAATTTGGAGATTTTACAAATGTGTTGCAATTCTTTCTCAAGTCGATTCTAAGCTTAGTTTACAAAAAAAGAAGCAGATGCCACTGCACGCTTGAAAAACAGCCATACTCTGCTTGTTTCCAAATTCTTACATTTTAATCTAAAATAATAATTCATAACATTTAAAAAGGTTGAAGCAAATTACAAGGGTGTTCACAGTGGACTGTGTTTATATATGCCCTATATCCTAGTCTCGTGAGAGCCAAGTTTTGTTTACAGTAGCAAAGGAAGCAGTTTCCTTTGTTTAGCAAAGGAAAACCAGTCTCTTCTATTGTCTCTTTATACCGGATCTCCTACACCATCCACTCGAGCACCATTCTCTCGTAAACGTGCATACGACAGTTAGCAGACTTCTTTTGGACTGCTGAATCTCAACAGCCATTCTCATTATTATAAAGCTTGGAAGAGGCAGTACATTTTTTTTTTTTAATACAACCCCAATTATATTCGTCTAAAAGAAGAAAATCAAACACCTAGGATGGCTTGAGGCTGAGTAAATCATGGGGTGATTTTCATTTTTGGGTAAACTATCCCTTTAACAAAAGTAGGAATGTATTAAGTTTGAATATATTAAAAAAAAAAAAATATATATATATATATATATATTTATTTATTTATATATTTATGTATGTGTATTAAGGGGTGTAACGTACAGAGATGTCACGGTTCGGTACGTACCTCAGTTCAGGGATCACGGTTCGATACGTTTTCGGTACAACAGGAAAGACAAACAACAAATCTTCAAAATGCTTGCTATGCTAAGTTTTTTTTTTTTTTATTTATTTTGAACAGACAGTAGTACAAATTACAATTTTTTCCCACCTAGATGTGAAAATACTAAATTATATATATATATATATATATATATATATAATCTGTAGTACATATATACATACAAGGAATAAGTACTTTAAATATATTTGATTTAGTTAACAGATAAACAAGGGGAAAAAACTGTGTGCCATGTAACAGCCTATATATATGCTGAGTTTCAGTTCATTTTTGTGACAGAAAGGAAGCTCAAATAGCAGAAAGTGACATCCTATTTGTTTTCTTTAATTTACAAAAGACCTTTTACAATGATGCATTATTAATAAGACAATAAATGACAGTGTTTTAAGTTGATTTTGCTGGTATAAGGAAACAGTTTAAGTAATTGCATCAGCGCACATAAACACAAAACATATCAGTTCCAGTCTTCCAGCATTGGTAACTTGACAACACAGTTCGTACTTTATCAAAATAAAATACAGTGAACCAAACGCGCCCACCTCATTGTTCCAACGCTGGAACGTGACTGAAGTACAAAACCTATAATTTACATACTTAATAATAGTTTAGGATTTGGATACATCGCAAATATGGAAATATTATGGAATATTTGGATTTGTGCCAAATGAGATAGGTAGGATACACGAGCACACGCAAACAGTTGAATACGCAAGCCTTTAAAGTAACGTTATACTCCTTTGTCAGTGAGAATCAGCACATGATCACTGTCTAGTGGGCTTTGTTTTCAAATGCGCAACTCACGACATTCGCTGTTCTTCTGCCGGCCCCCTTCTGGATAGAGGGTGATTTGCCTGTATTGGTTGTGAGGCCTCATGCACCGAACCGAGATGTCCGTATTGTGATGGTTCGGTATGAATACATGTATCATTACACCCCTAAGATATTTAAGGTGTATGCCCAGAAGAAATTCACATGTCACAAAAGTCCAAAGTTCTGTGGTGTTTTTATGTTCGTGTATTTTATGGTGTTATGTGTGTACCTAAGTTAATTGCCTCCTGTTTTTTTCTCTCAGAGAGTGATAGTGTACAGAATCCTCCCTGCGCTCACATCTGAGTTTGTGAATCCTGACATGGTTCCGTTCGTCCTTCCAAACGTGCTGCTCATCGCTGAGGAGTGCACAAAGGAGGAATACGTCCGCCTCGTTCTCCCAGACCTCACCCCAGTTTTCAAACAGCAGGAGCCAGTACAGGTACACACACATACTACTGATTCATCCCCCATTGCACTCAAAGCATTATATAGCAGTAAAATTCATCCATGTATCCCAAAGTCATGTATAAAAGTATTGCAACTTCATAAAACCTTTTCGTTGTCCACTTTACATACTAACTCTCTGCTTACTCTAGTACTAAACTGACACTTAACCTTTCTGGCCCTGTAATAAATGGCACACTTGATGTGCACTTGAAGCCTTGTGGACTTGCAATGGCTGTCACATGCCTGTGTGATCCATAAGGTTCAAATTTGTCATTATTTTGTCTCCTTTATGCTGTCAGGCTAGCAACATGGTGAGTGAGGTTTGAACATTTGTCTTCGTGGTGGTTTATTTCATCCAAGTTTATATTTTTATTTGTAGTATTGGCTGCACTTGTTTGTTTCCACAGTTTCTACTGATCTTTTATTGTGGTTTTCATGAGTTTGTTGTTTTTTGTTTTGTTTAGCTTTTTGTTTAACATTGTTTTATTTTTTTTTCTTTTCGTTTAGAGTTGTTTTATTTTTTCCTTTTGTTTAGTATTGTCTTTGTTTTGCTTTCTTTGTTTTTCTAGTGATACGTGTTCAAAGGTTGGCTTTTAGAAATCTTATTGTTTTCTTGTTTTTCTTTCGTATATCCAGATCCTGCTGATATTTCTACAAAAGATGGACCTGCTTTTGACCAAAACGCCTCCTGAAGACATCAAAAACAGTGTTCTGCCCATGGTGTACAGAGCAGTGGAGGCCCCCTCTATTCAAATACAGGTGAAAACACCATAAAAGTAATTGTAGTACATTAATTTGTAGCTGAATCATGAATTTTTAGACATTTAGGTATTTTAAAATATTAAAGTGTAACATCTGTTTTTGTTTTTTCCTAAACAGGAACTTTGTCTGAATATCATTCCCACATTTGCCAATCTAATCGAGTACCCATCTATGAAGAATGCACTTATTCCTCGTATCAAATCTGCTTGTTTACAGACATCCTCGCTAGCGGTTTGTTTCCATATGCCTTTTATGTTTCTAGTAACATAAGTGAATATCAAAAAGTTGGATTTGGAAGAGTGGTTATGTGGTTTGTTTTTATAAAGAAGTTTAATTTCTTCTTTTTCAGGTGAGGGTGAACTCTTTGGTGTGCCTAGGCAAGATTTTGGAATACCTGGATAAATGGTTCGTCATTGATGAAATTCTACCATTCCTGCAACAAATTCCATCCAGAGAACCAGCTGTGCTCATGGGCATTCTTGGTAATTAATTTTGTTTAGTGCTTCGCAATGATTAATTGCGATTAATCACATTCAAAATAAAAGGTTTTGTTTACAAAATGTATGTGTGTGTACTGTATATATTTATTGTGTATATATAAATACACACACATGCATGGATATATTTAAGAAAAATGTTATATCAGTATAAATATATACTGTGTATGTGTGCTTATATATACATAATAAATATACACAGTACGCACATATATAAAACAAAAACTTTTAATTTGTATGCGATTAATCATTGAGCAGCACTAATTTTGTCGCTCTTTTTCTCCACATTTTCTATATAGAAGTTTAATATAGTTTATATATGTGTTATTTTTCAGGCATCTACAAGTGCACTTTCACCCATAAAAAACTGGGCATCCCAAAAGAGCATCTGGCTTCAAAGAGTTTACCTCATCTGGTGTCGCTTAGTATCGATAACAACCTTAACCTTAACCAGGTAACAACACACATTTACTCTACACATAAACTTCAAGGTGTTCTTGTTCATCCATTGATTCATTGTCTCTTCAGCTCAGTTGTATTGTATTCACACACATTTTTAAACTGTTTTCTGCCCCTAATGTGTTTCAGTTTAACTCTTTCATGGCTGTGATCAAGGAAATGTTGAATCGCATGGAGGCGGAGCATAAGACCAAATTAGAGCAGTTACACATCATGCAGGAGCAGCAAAGGTGCCACTTTAATTACTTATCTGTTCATTTTGTTTATTTCTTTTTAAAGGAGAAGTCCACATCCAGAACAACAATTTACAAATAATGTACTCACCCCCTTGTCATCCAAGATGTTCATATCTTTCTGTCTTCAGTCGTAAAGAAATTGTTTTTTGAGGAAAACATTTCAGGATTTTTCTTCATATAATGGACTTCATTGGTGTCCCGAATTTGAACTTCCAAAATGCAATTAAAATGCAGCTTTAAAGGGGTTCTAAATGATCCCAGCCGAGGAAGAAGGGTCTTATCTAGCGAAACGATCGGTCTTTTTTTTTTTTTTTCAGAACATAAAAATTTGTATACTTTTTAAGCACAAAAGCTCGTGTAGCACAGGCTCTGGTGTGCACATCCATGACGCTACGAATCAAGTTCATAGTCTGTTTACTCCGGCTCAAAAAGGTAGAGTATGGCGAAAAACGTCTTATTTTCTTCTACAACTTCAGAATCGTCCGACATCGTTGTACCTTTTTGCTTGTAAACAGTGTTTGACTTACTTGCACTTTCTTAGTCTTTGTGCATTTGCTTTGTAAACACTGGGTCTGTGGTTCCGCCTACCTTCCATGTGACCTTTAAACGTGATTCAGTAGTACGTAGCGTTGTGGACGTGCACCCCAGAGCTAGTGCTACACAAGCTTTTGACCCTTTTTCCTCGGCTGGGATCGTTTAGAGTCCTTTGAAGCTGCGTTTAAACTACATTTTGGAAGTTCAAAATCGGGGCACCAATGAAGTCCATTATATGGTGAAAAATGCTGAAATGTTTTTAAACAGGCCATCTGGTAGTATTTATTTAGTAATTCCAACATGACAAAAGCACAAAATTATCCAAACAAACAGTTGTTGGCTTAAGACTTAAGTATTGTGTCCTTTTCAGGAGTTTAAACATTACAAGCCAGATGAACCAATTAGATGAGACTAAGAACACACCCAGCCCAGCCACACAAGTCAGAGATGTGAGTAAATACATTTGTTGAATGTCCTGCAGCCACTTCACAGCTTTGAAATATGGCCATGCTGTGAATTTAACCACAACTGTGTTTTTCTCTGCTTTTTTATAGATCGATGAGATCTTTGGTGGCAGTTCAGGAAGTGCGGGTGTGAATGGTAAAGAGAATGGTTCATCATCAACTGTTTCACAACCCTCACGAGTGAGTACATCTTAATTATTTATAATATTTTGGCTTTGTTTTTGTTGTGCGGCTCAGGTGGTTGTTGACCTGGTTGATGTACTAACTGCTGTTTGTGGTATGTTCAGGTGTCTCTCACCCTGGAAGAAAAGCAGCGTTTGGCTAAAGAACAGGAACAGGCTGCCAAACTAAGAAGCCAGCAGCCATTGGCTCCACAGAGCGTCAAACCAGCCGCGACGACACCTCAGGTAACACATACAGTGTAGAAATGTATCATGGGAAACCTATTGTCACTTTCATACATGAGATTCATTTTTGCAGTAAAATTACCAAAATACATTTCGGGTGAAAGGTAGCTTATCTCATATTCACACCAGAACTCAGAACTATTTTTTTGTCATTATATCTGTGTGTTGAAGTGTGGAAGTGTTGAAGTTGCATGTCACCTCAAACTGTTCAGTCATCTAAAACTAATTATAATAATGATCATTTTATGAAGTTTATTTTTATTTAAAATCATTTTACACATGGCCATTGTTGCTGCTAATTTAATTTGCTTGTTTGTAAATATAATTAAAAAAAATGCTTAAGACAGTTAATATGGAAAAAAAAAACTATAATTTTTAAACTAAAGGGATAGTTCACCCAAAAATAAAAATTACCCCATGTTTCATTCATCCTCAAGCCATCCTAGGTGTATATGACTTTCTTCTATCAGACAAATATAATCAGAGTTATTTTTAAAATATGTCCTACCACTTCTAAGCTTTATAATGGCAGTGAATGGCTTTTGAGATTTAATAATCCAGTAGAAGTTTTGCTAAATAAAACTTGGTTTTTGCGAGACTAGCATGTTCTCACATGAGCTTATGCTACGTATACATCCTGCTTCATATGCTGGAACGCCACTCTCTTGTAAACATGTCTATGACAGTTAGCGAAAGCTAGATATTACTATTTATAACGTTTGAAATGTGGATATAACACATCAATTTGCTTCAAAAGGCCTGGAGTCACGTGGAGTACTTTTTATGATGGGTGAATGCACTTTATTGGACTTCAGAACATCAACAGCCATTCACTGCCATTAAAAAGCTTTGAAAAGACATTTTTTAAATATAACTCTGATTGTGTTTGTCGGAAAGAAGAAAGTCATATACACCTTGGATGGCTTGAAGGTTAGTAAATCATGGAGTAATTTTCATTTTTGGATGAACTTTCACTTTAATAACATGCATTCTTTGACTTATTAATATCATTAATTTTACTTGGGGTTATTTGCCCCAGGCTAACCTTGCCTTTTAATAAAAAGGCCAAAATGACTTATGCCAATCTCTGATGTCATTTACTGGAAATTACCAGTAATCCGTAGCACAATAAATAGAAAGCCACTATATATATGTGACCCTGGACCACAAAACCAGTCTTAAGTCGCTGGGGTATATTTGTAGCAATAGCCAAAAAATACATAGTATGGGTCAAAATTATTGATTTTCGTTTTATGCCAAAAATCATTAGGATATTACATAAAGATAATGTTCCATGAAGATATTTAGTGAAATTTATACTGTAAATATATCAAAACTTAATTTTTGATTAGTAATATGCTTTGCCAAGAACTTTATTTGGACAACTTTAAAGGTGATTTTCTCAATATTTTAATTTTTTTGCACCGTCAGATTCCAGATTTTCAAATAGTTGTATCTCGACCAAATATTGGTCTATTATAGCAAACCATACATCAATGGAAAGCTTATTTATTAAGTTTTCAGATGATGTGTAAATCTCAATTTGGAAAAATTGACCCTTATGACTGGTTTTGTAGTCCAGGGTCACATATGTTATTTAGAGCCGAACGCACACGTAATTGTCAGAACAGAAAAATTTAGAAGTGGCTAGAAGACAGCAAGCTTCTCATATTAGAACTCCTAACCTTCTGCTTGAAGCATTAATGTTACAGTGTTGTTCACTCATTGCATAAATACATAAATACAATGGGTCCTGTGTACTTTTGACCTGTAAATGGGGAAATGCTATTACATTTATCAGAACGACTATGTGCTCAAGCAACCAGTGATAATAGAATCTTTATGGGAAATGAAGAGTCACATTTTGCTGGTTATAGTATTATCTTTTTAGATTGCTTGACTTGATAGTTAAAGGAGAAGTCCACTTCCAAAACAAAGAATCACATATAATTATGTCCTTCTTTCTTCAGTTGTAAAGAAATTGTTTTTTGAAGAAAACATTTCAGCATTTTTCTCCATATAATGGACTGATATGGTGCTGATTTAAATGCGGCTTCAAACGATCCCAAATGCGGTTGTAAACAATCCCAGCCAAGGAAGAAGGGTCTTATCTAGCGAAACGTTCGGTTGTTTTCATTTAAAAATTACAATTTAAATACTTTTTAATCTCAAATACTCGTCTTGCCTTGCTCTGCCTGAACTCTGTGTATTGACCCGGAACAAAAACAGGCCAGGCAGAGTAAGACAAGATGAGCGTTTGGCATTAAAAAGTATATAAATTGTATTATTTTTATTAAAATAACCGATTGTTTCGCTAGATAAGACCCTTCTTTCTCAGCTGGGATTGTTTACAACCCTTTTTTGGATCGGTTGAAGTCACATTTAAACTGCATTTTGGAAGTTCGAAATCGGGGCACCATATCAGTCCATTATGTGGAGAAAAATCCTGAAATGTTTCCCTCAAAAACCATAATTTCTTTACGACTGAAGAAAGAAAGACATGAACATTGTGGATGACAAGGGGGTGAGTACATTATCTGTAAATTGTTGTTCTGGAAGTGGACTTCTCCTTTCAACAGCTTGGTTTTTGAAGTGAAAATCAAGTCAGTCTTCCTACACTCTGAAACTGCTTTTATATTTTAATCTTTTAGAATGAATTTCTTTAGATGTACTGGTTTTATATAATCAGTGTCTTGTAGATATTATACCTTTTGGGGGGGGTTTATTTGCTTGGGTCATTTTCAATTCTTTATGGTAAAAATAGTAAGGATGGGACGATAAATCGAGAAATGATTCGAAAATTCGCGATTTTCCAAACATATCGCGCATCTTTCTCAAATCGATTCTGAGCTTAGTTTTGAACAGCAGATTGCACTGCTTGTTTTAGAAACAGCCGTGCTCGGCTTGTTTCCAAGATCCTTACCCGCACTTGAACCCAAAATTATCATTTATACAATTTGAAAATTTATACAATAATCTCACATCATAAAAGCATTCTGAGTCAAAGTGAAATTACATGACTTAGCCGAACGCACAAGTTCTCTTCAGCACTTCTTCGTGAGCATTGTAGTGTGCGGATAAAAACTAGATTAAAGCACCATTTGCTGTTAAAATCTAAGCTCAGAATCAATTCCAAATCAATGGCGATGCATTCGGAAGATCTCAGAATCGATCCGCGAATCTATGCGTTGTCCCATCCCTAAAAAATAGTACAAAACCTCTCTTCTCTGATTTTCAAATTTTTTTCTTCAAATCAGAGTTTGCTGATGTTGGTTGCTTCATGAATTTTATTGAGAATTTCTTCTTAAATATCAGTGGAGAAAATGAAAAGTGCTTCCAGAGCAATGCAGTTCTTTCTTTTGTCAAGCTTGTCATCGGTTCCTCAGCCGAAACACCAGTTAACTAGTTTATGTAATTCAAGGCTAAGGTTAAATAACACCAAGGTAACACTTTATAGTAACTTTTATTAATAAATCATTAAAAGACATTGCATAATGTTTAACCGATTATTAGTTAATATATATTCAGATAGCTGAAAACATGATATGAAGTGCTTGTTAACATTTACTAATAAACTTATTAAACATTACCTGATCATTATTAACAGATCATTATTTCATATAAATTAAAATGCTTACAAATGTCGTTAAACTTTGAATTCATGTGATCATGCACTTGAAAATCTGCAAATGATTTTAAGAGATGTTATGCAATTAAAAAGCTTTTGTTAATGTACAACACTTTTGCCTCTATTGAAGTGTAATACGGGTAAGGTTAGGGCCAGGTTTGGTGATATAGATGGGTTACAGGTAGGTTAAGGAGTCGACGGTGTATGGGCTCAGTTAGATTACCATAAGGGAACACGGTTTAATCTGTGCTTTTATTAAATTGTTTTGATAAATGATAAATTAAGAATTTTCTATTTAGTTTCACCTGTTGATGTATGATTCAAAGTATTATCCTGTTTAATGATATACAGTAGAATACTAATAAAAGTATGTTAAGGTAATAAAAACATGTCTTGCACCAAAATTACAATATGTTATGTTTTAGCAAGTATTTAGATAAATATAACTAACCACGTTTTACACAAACATTGTTACAGCAGCTAAACGTCCAGTGCAAATAAAGATACTAAAAGATATTTGTAAAAATGATGAGTAGTTTCCACTTTAGACTGGGCACTGCATGAACAAATGATTAATAAATGATTTGTAAAGATGTGTAAATAGGGTGAATTCAGGTCATTCTGGACACATTTTGCCATTGAAATAACTGTGTTTAAAAACATCTACAAATGATGAATAGTTTACACTTTAGATCGGATACTACACAAACGTGAAAAAAATAATAATAAATGATTTTTTAAGGTGTGAAATTGACGAAGTCTATACAACAAATGAAGACCAAATATATGGCCTTGACAGACTGATTTATTAATTAATAATATCAAGAACATGTTAACGTGAATAGTTTTTGAAGTGCGGAAGATCACTAAACAAGCTATTTTTTCACATTTATAAATCTAAAACAATAAATTACATTAACAAATAAACATGAAATCATTGTATAATTTATCAAAATCATTTGAAGATTTTTAAAAAGTGCGTGATCATAATAATGAAAAGTTGAATGACATTTGTAAGCATTAAAATTGACATTAAATAATTATGTTAATCATTAGATGATTAATAAGTACATTTGGTAAACATGCATGCAAGCATATTCTCTCATATGTCTAGCTATGTGAATATCTGTGTAATATCTGTTAAGCATTATATAATGTTTGTTAATAATTTATTAATGAAAGTTAGTATGAAGTGATACTGTACAAGGTTATAAATGTACATTGAATCTGAAAAATGAATCCTAGATGTTAATAACTATGAAAATGTGTTTTCGCTGTCTGTGAAAAGGGTGCATTTTGATTTTGGGACGCATGATGCAATTTTTCTTTCTTTTTGAAAATGTCTTTTTATTGATTTTATTGTTCAAGGCAAAGGATCTGACCAGCAGTCTTCTGAACAACATGACATCTCTAAACAACCTCTCTTTGAACTCTGGGACGAGAACGATGCCCATGCAGGGCAGCACCATATCCTCTACCTTCCCCGCTGGACCCACCATGGGTGGAATGGGCACCATGAGCGTCAGCAATGGTTTCAACTCGCCCATGGGATTCCAGACGGGAGGTATGGGAATGGGCATGAGACCCGCTGCTCCTGGCCCCTACGGAGGCATGGCCACCACTACCAGCACTCCAAATTTCGGTGCCCTCGCCCAGAACCAAAACCAATCTAGCAAGCCCCCAGACATGTCCGCCCTAGACTCCCTCTTCGCGTCTAGCAAACCCAAAGTCAGCATGAACCAAATGGCCCCTAAACCGGCCCCAGTTGCCGCTGCACCTTCCCCATGGCTCAGTCAGTTCGGTACAGGCCAACCTTCCCAGACTGCACCTATACAAGCGACTCCAATGGGGATGACGGGAGTTCAAGGTGGTTTTGGAATGCAAGCAAACCCGTTCTTCAACCCTCAGAACTTCTCGCAACCTGTGGCCTCTTCAACAGCGAACGCTGGGATGATGAAGCAAAGTGCTTCGGTCAACAACGATCTGAAGGATCTCTTCGGATAAAACATTTGCCTTTTGTTCACGTTCCCACTCGCGTGGGAATCAAGCGAAACAACATCAGCAGCGAAGATGACACTCAAAATTTGTCCTTGAAAGACAGTGTTTAAAAGTTATCCTGGTTTGTTTTGTCTTTTTTTAGCCCTTATCAATGGTGCGCCTTTTGAGGACAGTCAACCTATCTTCTCGTTTGAATCAAAAGCAGACGGCACCAACGTAATGTTTCTACAGAAAGCTTGGGCTCTTCCTCCAAAAGCTGCTTTAGTCGGTGGATTCCCTGCATTCGTCGCCCCAAAAGAAAGATTCACAAACAAATGGGCATAACAAACTCAAGCACTTCTGCTTTCATTTCCTTTTCGCTCGAGCTTCACGTTCATCAGAACGTCTGTCAGAACAAACAATATCGATGGCCTCAGGATATGCCGTTTTGCTCACGGTGTCTCGCAGAAGGAAGTCTCAATCATGCGATAAGTAAAGCAAGAGGATGTGCAGTTCATAGTTTGGGCCTGAATGAATATTTTTATAATGTGTTCTTCGTGTATATACTGTATCTGGTGATTATTGTTTGAGTTTCATACTGATACTTAATTCGCTGAGGTAAAACACCTTAAAGGAAGGACACCGTCTTCATACTGTAGGTGCACTAAATGTAATAGAGATTAAAAAAGAGGTTAAAAAACTAGGGTTTGAGATGTCGTCGGGATGTTGTCAGTACTTTAAAGTCAGTTGTGTAAAACAGAATCTTTGAGCTTCATTCATGAAACAGCATTTTTGTGTGAAACAGCAGTTTTTTTTCATTCCAAAATCAGAAATCAATTTCTTAATTATAAAAATCAAAGGATAAATACAATAGGAAAACATATTATTCAGTTTAGCCATATACTTAACTACTTACAATGTACTTTACAGTTTTCATTATGTTCAAATAAGATGTTTCTTGTTACTGTAATGTTAAGATTGTTTCATCTAAAAGAAATGAGATTTCTACACATTGCACATCTACACATGTGAATATTTTTTGCATTATGGTAATGAGAAAGCTAAATTTTTTCACACGTTACGAAAACAAGATATTTTCTCAACGCAGAGATGTTTTACGCTTAATCAGACTTTGTTTCGTAGTGAGAATTGGTGGAAAATTGGCTTAATTGTGAAAAAATGTCAATGCAGAGAGTTATAAGTAGGCTTTTTTTATACAAAGTATGCAGTTTGAGCATTTAGATATAAATGGGATGGGATAAAATATGCATTTCTTAGTTATTTGAAAAAAAATGCAGCTGTATATGGTAAAATGTAGCATAAAATTGAGTGCAGCATATCGTTTGTGACCAAGTTGTAACAGAGGTGTGTTTCATGAATGAAGCCTGATGCGTTTGTTTCCCTTTCTGTTACTTCCTGCCTTGTGTTTGTTAAATCTGTATTATCTTGTAACGTTGTGTTTCTTGGGGAAGTTACGGATCATGCCATGGCGTTACATTTGGTCCACTTTTTTGTTTGTCTGTTATTACATGGGCAGTTTCCTGTTGTAGGAAGTGACTAAATTCCATATCATTTGATTCCATATTATGACCAAACAGACCGCTGCAACACAGCAAATCACCAAAATGTGTATTATTTCTGAAAAAACATGAATGAAGTGTACAGTATATAGAGGTGAACTGCCACTTAGAGTTTTTTTTTTTTAACGCTGTTGCAAGTGAATCACTTTAATATCCGTACAGGTTTTATTCAAAGGGAATGCTTTTCCTGGTCTTATGAATGAGAGGCCTTATGTTGAGAGTTGTGCAATAACGGATCTGTGATAGAGGTTGTGAAAAAACTTTCTGTATGTGTGTTTCACTACATGCAGTTTTCAGATAGTCTAAATTAATGTAGATAAAACCTCTGGATTGTTTTAATTTAAAATAAAAAATGTGAACTGGAAGATGGTGGTTTTGGAATCAAATAAATTAATACCTTTTTTGCTTCAGTCATTTATTTGTATTTTGAAGTTCTATTTATTTTTTTATTTTTTATTGAAGCCTATGGCATCACAGGTAGTTTGGCAGTAGAAAAAATAGAAATCATTTTAAGGTAATTTTACAAGGATATGTTCTTCCTTCCTTTATGGAAAATATGTTAGGAGAAGAAACCAATAACAGTTGGTCCTCAACTAGCTAGTCTTTATTGAGTGGTAACTGAATTTAGGCAGTTCATCAGATTGACATTTCTTATATTTATTAGTGGATCTTATAAAGTAAGTGCGGATCATATTTCACTTTTTTTGTTTTTGTATAAGAAAATTTTAGTCCTATTTTAGGACTTTAAATTTGACATTGCTCCCATGACAGTTACAAACATTTCAGTAAAGTTTAGAATCCAGTTTTATTTTGTTTTATTGAATTAAAAAAAAAAAAAAAATGTTTGATTCATCATCATGAAAATAATGTTGCAATGCATTTTTATATATATATATATATAATTTCTCTCTCTCTCTCTCTCTCTCTCTCTATATATATATATATAAATATAATTTTTTAAATATATATATATGAATATAGAATGACATTTTGTTGTTCCCCTTAAAAAAATCAAATAAATCTAAAAATAATAGCAAATGTAATAGTAGTGAATGTAGTGAATTTTATATATATATATATATATATATATATATAGGAAAATATATAAAAGTAATAGCAAATGTAATGGTACTGTATGTAGTGAATGCAATATATATATATATATATATATATATACATACATACATTTTTTATATATATCTAAATATATATACAAATATAGGAAAATATATAAAAAATTATCTATAAATAATAGCAAATGTAATGGTACTGAATGTAGTGAATGCAATATATATATATATATATATATATATATATATACATACATTTTTTTATATATATCTAAATATATATACAAATATAGGAAAATATATAAAAAAATTATCTATAAATAATAGCAAATGTAATGGTACTGAATGTAGTGAATGCAATATATATATATGTACAAATATAGGAAAATATATAAAATTAATCTATAAATAATAGCAAATGTAATAGTACTGAATGTAGTGAATTCAATATATATATATACATATATAAATATAGGAGAAAAAAGTCTTGTTCCCTTTAAAAAATAATTCTAATTCTAATTCTAATAAATCTAAAAATAATAACAAATGTAATAGTAGTGAATGTAGTGGATTATATATATATATATGGGAGAAAATTTTCTTGTTCCCCTTAAAAAAAACTCTAATAAATCTAAAAATAAAAGCAAATGTAATAGTACTGAAAGTAGTGAATTCAATCTATACACTGATTTTTAAAAAGATTTATTTAATTATTCTAATGAACATGTAAGTCATTTAAAAAACAATGAAAATGAAACCTTGCATGGATTATTAGCACTTATAAACATATTTTTTATATGTAATTATTAATATATAATGAGACCCAAGGCAGTTTAAAAACAAAAATCATTGCGCAGACATTCATGTTGAGAACTGTCATAAGACATATTGCACAGTAAATGCACTAAAAAGAAAAAATACAAAGAATAAAAGTAGCATTTTTCAAGAACATAATCACCACGAAAACTACTTCTTATGGCAATTAATAAAACAATATAGGCACTTGAGTTAGCATTAGACAAAGTAAACAGAATTTGATATTCCGTTTCGTGATACACTCTTAAAAATCAAGTTATTGGTGTCAAATGGTTCCATGAGGAAGCTTAAACTATGGAATCTTTCAAATGTATAAAAGGTTCTTTACAGTGGGAAAGGGTTCTTTAGATTTTAAAATGTTCTTCTAAAAGAAACTGTTCACTCAAAGGTTCTTTGGAGAATTAAAAATGTTTCTTCTATGGCATCAACGCAGAAAAAAACACAATGGAGCTGCATTTTGACATTTTCTGAGAATGGCCAGCAAACATTGCATGAGCCAGCATCCTGAGATCATTCATGTATAACTACAAGTAAATATGAAAGTAAACATAATAGACAGGTGAGGTCTTATGGCTAAAGGCGGCGTACAGATCTCCTGGTGTTTGTGGACAGGTTGGTCTGGGACATGTCTGCAACACAACACAACCTATTGTCATTTGTACTAAACAACATGTTTAGTTAGTTTGTTAGTTTGTATATTAACACACCTGAGAAATCTAGCTCATAGCTGAATCGGCCTGCTCTGAAACGCATCATCCCAGTGGAGTCCTGCTGGTACTCTGCTTCAATATCTTGACTTGACACACTGCAACATCCCCTAGTACCACCCTACACAAAGACAAAGTCCAACTTTATGACGCACAAGGCAAAAGGTGTGACCGTCTTGGTGTTGTGCAAGAATACAGGTCAAAATGACTCAGAAAGTAACCAGCAAGAAAGCCAAATTGGGCATGTTTTTGCAAACTGCTGTTTATTTTTCTGAATAAATCACCTGGATACAGTTACAAAATGAATTTACTAGCAAGATGCCGCCTAATAAGCACCCAAAAGACCACTTGACAACATCTGCAAGCACCACTTAATAATAATAATAATAAATGTATATATAAAAAAGAGTTTTTTAAAGGCGTATTTACTTTAATGTAATCCGTCCATTGTCCATCCATGTCCATGAACTGCCAGCGAACTTGTGACAATGTACTGCGACAAGAGAACAAGCATTAAAACAAAAGTATTTATTGTAATGCACACACAACAGCAACAATAAACCAATATTTTATTTTATTTTATTTTATTTTATAGAAGCAAGACTTTCTTAACTGTGAAATGCATGGAAGCTTTTCTGCTCCAAAATACAAAAATAAAAAAGGTCATTGTGAATTTTAATCTTACATTCAGAAATTTTGTCCTCAACATTGCGAGTTTGTATCTCACTTTTTTCTCTGAATTCCAAGTTTACATCTCTCAATTAAATTTTTTTTCCCTTGATATTTTAGACACCTGACCACATGTACATGTAGAATTTGAAAAAAAAAAAAAAAGAACTGTGAAATATGAACTTTGAATTTTGATTAATACCTGTTTGTTTGCTGTCCACTGGGGATTCTCCTGACAGATCTTTTTGTACCATATTTATTGTTCACTTGATACATTCCTGTAGACATAAAGATTACATTTATATAGTTGAGGTGGTAAGTTTACATACACCTTGCAGAATCTGCAAAATGTAAGTTATTTAAAAAAAAGAGGGATCATACAAAATGCGTGTTATTTTTTAGTACTGAGATATTTCACATAAAGGACATTTACATATAGTCCACAAGAGAAAATAATAGTTGAATTTATAAAATTGACCCAGTTAAAAAGTTTACATACGATTGATTCTTAATACTGTGTTGTTACCTGAATAATCCAGTGATAGTTGTTCATGAGTCCCTTGTTTGTCCTGAACAGTTTAACTGCCCGCTGTTCTTCAGAAAAATCCTTCAGGTCCCACAAATTCTTTGGTTTTTCAGCATTTTGTGTATTTGAACCCTTTCCGACAATGGCTGTATGATTTTGAGATCCATCTTTTCACAATGAGGACAACTAAGGGACTCATATGCAACTATTACAGAAGGTTCTCACTGATGCTTCAGAAGGAAATACAATGCATTAAGAGCCGGGGGGTGAAAACTTTTTGAATTCAGGGTCAATTTAGCTTATTTTGTCTTATAATAGTTGCATATGAGTCCCTCAGTTGTCGTTAGTGTCAAAAGATGGATCTCAAAATCATACAGTCATTGTTGGAAAGGGTTCAACTACACAAAAATGCTGAAAAACCATAGAATTTGTGGGACCTGAAGGATTTTTCTGAAGAACAGCAGGCAGTTTAACTATTATTTTCTCTTATGGATTATATGTAAATGTCTTTTATGTGAAATATCTTATTCAAGTCAGTACTAAATAAAAAGTAACATGCATTTTGTATCATCCCTCTTATTTTGGTAAAATTAACATTTTACAGATACTTCAAGGTGTATGTAAACTTTTGACCTCAACTGTAGAACTGCAGATTTCTGTATCTGAAAATTTTGTTATAATGACTTATTCTATATCTTACCACTAAAGTAAAGAGTGTAAGAGAATCGTCTGACTGTGAATGAAACTTGGCACTGCGGGTTGAGCTGATACAACCTCTCAATTTCCGCACTATCCAACGAACATCCCTGCAGGCACACAAAAAGTCCCATGAGCTGTTTGGTTAAACGTCAAGTTCACATTAAATTTCAGTTGATCGAGTAAGTGTTGTTTGGTTGAGTACAGACAATGGAACTCACTGGTTTCTGGTACTCAGTCCAAATACCCTCATCACCCATAAACTCCCAGATAGTTTGAGAAGAATAATTTGTAGGGTTTGCAGAGGGAGATGCCACAACTGGTAAACTACATGTGATTTAAAAAAAAAAAAAAATGGCTTTGATGTTTTTTGACAAATACGGTTTTAAAGATACAAGGAATTCTTCATGAAAAAGGAACTTTTCTATAAATAGTAATTAAAACATACAAATAATTCATAATGCAATTGATTAAACACGTTGGGCCCTATTTTAATGATCTAAGTCCATAGTATGAAACGCAGGTGCACTTAGGTCGTATCCGAATCTACGTTTGCTAACACTTTTATTACCTTCAATGCAATGATTTACATAAGAATGAATTTACAAACTATTTACCAGTAATTCATTCTGCTGTTTCATGAGCAAAGCCAAACCAGAGGTAATAAGTCCCAGCTAGAATTAATAAAGCTTTACCTGTTTTGAGTAATGCTGTTGTCTGTTACTACTTCTTTGAATTTTGGTCGCCGCCTTACTTTCCTCAACATATATGTGGACAGATTGGTTTGAGTCATGGCTACATCATTCCAAAAAAAAAACAACAATAAATTAAAACAATGTCTTGCACAGGCAAGTTAGTGTTTTATCATTTCAAGAGAAATATGTTAAAATATTGTGTCGTAGCCATGGATCAGTCTCATTTGTCTACTGACCACTGAAGTCCACCTTGTAAGTCATGTTTCCTACAGTAAACTGGACTGAGCCCCTTGGATTGATGTTGTACTGCTGCTCTATAAAATCACTTGTAATCGAGGATGACATCCCACCTGATCCCTACAGAAATTGGAGAGAAAACAAAATAAAGGCTGATAAACAGACTATAAATATGTTATATTTTGTGTATGCTGGTTTAGTTGGCAACTGCATTATTACAAATGAATATAAGAGATTTCCAGAACCACTTACCTGAGAACCATATTCGCACCAGCGATAGTTGTCTTTGTAGTACCAGCCTATTACTTCTTTCTGGTTATGGGACAGCAGCGTATTACGTCGAATACTATAGCCGTTAGCAAGAGGTCCGGTGACTGTCATGTCGTCAAAGTCAATATAGACAGGCCTGTGCAGTGAATGGTAAAGGCTTTAATACTACATGTATAATTTAACTCATAGTTAAATTATAGTGTGATAATAACACTTCATACTTCATATTAAAATACTGATAAGATGATAACTGTAATGAATTGTTTTGAATGCCAACTCACCCTTTGTTGAGGTGGATGGTGATCCCTTTTGCCCCTGCCTGACAGTAATGGACCTCGATGACAAAATCATTTAAGATAGAACCCCACTGCTGTCCATTAAAAAGCTGCCACTCGAAGTGATTACCTGAGGCTTTAAATGAATGGATGAATGACTGATTGAATGAATGAACGCAGTGAAACATGAGCAATTGGTCAATCACTCAATACGGAAACAAGTTTGGGAATGTTCTTTCTCATTAGGTTCAGAAACAGAAACATAAAATGATAAATAATCCAACAGACCTACCTGTTGCCATGTTGTAAAACAATGCTGTTATTTCTCCCTGAAGTGTTTGCCTGAAGTGAGATTTTAATATAAACATTGAAACTTTAATTGTCCTGTTAAATAAATACTGCTCTTAACATCGCAGTAACGTAGTGTTGAGGAAAGCTACTTTTAAAAGTAATGCATTACAATATTGTGTTACTCCATTAAAAAGTAACTAATTGAGTTCCCTTTCAGTCTGTCACTTTCGACGTCACGTCGACCGACAGACTGCTCTCTAGCGAGATCCGCAATCTGTTAGTTGACGTGACGTCTCCGTTCCCAGGGAACAAGGGTTACATCCCTGATAGCACACATACATCACAGAGACGTCTATTTGACATCTATATTTTCATCAGGAAGACATATTTTTTAGACTGTTTGCTCATCTGCAATATGTCTATAGGCCAAATAGATGTCTATTAAATGTCTTTAAGATGTTTATGATTTAGAATATATGTAAAACTGACATCTTACAGACATCTTGCAGATGTACGTGTGAGGTCTGGGCACATACACTACCGTTCAAAAGTTTGGGGTCAGTAAGACTTGTAATAGTCTTTAAAGTAGTCTCTTATGCTCATCAAGGCTGCATTTATTTGATTAAAAATATAGAAAAAAAACAGTAATATTGCAAAATGTTTTTACAATATAAAATAATGTTTTTTATTTTAACATACTTTAAAATAGAATTTATTCCTGTGATGAAAAGCTGATTTTTTATCAGCTGTTACTCCAGTCTTAAGTGTCACATGATCCTTCAGAAATCATTCTAATATGCAGATTTATTATTAGAATGATCAATGTTGGATAATATCAACAGTTGTGCTGCCAAATATTTTTTGGAACCTGTAATTTTTTTTCAGGATTTTTTCATGAATAACAAGTTTAAAAAGTACAGTGTTTATTCAAAATATAAATATTTTATAACAATGTAAATTATTTATTATTAACTTTTAATAAACTTTTAATTATTAACTTAATACATCCTTGGTGAATAAAAGTATCAATTTCTTAAAAAAAAAAAAAAAAACAATAAAAATGTACTGACTCCAAACTTTTGAACGGTAGTGTACATCACAGAGACGTCTATTTGACATCTATATTTACATCAGGAAGACGTATTTTTTAGAGTGTTTGCTCATCTGCAATATGTCTATAGGCCAAATAGATGTCTATTAAATGTCTTTAAGATGTTTATGATTTAGAATATATGTAAAACTGACATCTTACAGACATCTTGCAGATGTACGTGTGCTGTCTGGGCACATACATCACAGAGACGTCTATTTGACATCTGTATTTACATCTGGAAGATGTATTTTTTAGAGTGTTTGCTCATCTGCAATACGTCTATAGGACATTTCCTATTAGACGTCAAATAGACGTCTATTAGATGTCTTTAAGATGTTTATGATTTAGAATGTATGTAAAACTGACATCTTACAGACGTCTGTCAGATGTTTGTACACAGCGGATGCTTTCCAGATCAAGTGATCTTTAACAGACATCTTGCAGATGTACGTGTGCTATCTGGGCACATACATCACAGACATCTATTTGACATCTGTATTTACATCTGGAACATGTATTTTTTTAAAGTGTTTGCTCATCTGCAATACGTCTATAGAACGTTTCCTATCAGATGTCAAATAGACGTCTATTAGATGTCTTTAAGATGTTTATGATTTAGAATGTATGTAAACTGACATCTTAAAGACATCTGTCAGATGTTTGTACACAGCAGATGCTTTTCAGATTAAGCGATTTTTAACAGACATCTTGCAGACATACGTGTGCTATCTGGGATATGTAACCGAGACGTTACTTGTGCTATTTATTGTATTTTTATTTTTTTTAATAACAAGAAACCCAAAAGTTATATTTTTGTCAACAGTAAAGGCCCTTTCACACCAAAAGTGAAATTAATAAGCCTCAGGTTAAAGGAAGTGCCTGCCTGTACACCTCACTCCCAATTTATCTCAAAACAGAGGAGAGGTGTCAAGTAAATAATTGGAAAAACAAAGTAACTCAAATAATTGTCTAAATTTAAAAGTAATGCGTTACTTTAGCTACTTGAAAAATGTAATATGTTTACGTAATTCGCATTTATTGTAATGTATTACCCCCAACACTGCAGCAAAGTATGTGAAAAATGACATACTAAATAAAAAATTAGGCTACTGTAGAATAATTGTCACCTACCTATAGCATAACAGATGACATCATAGTTAAGGTCATAATTAATAGTTCCACTTCCTTTAATTCATCTTCACATTTCTAAACAAAGAGACATCATACAATTACATGACTGTTCAGTCGAACTTTTTCCATTCTTTGAAATGCTTCCAGTTTGAATACATTTTTGTAAGATTTTAAAGCGTTATATCAGATAAAGTGTTTTATATTGGTAAACTGCATAGTTCTATCTCAAGCAAAAATCATACAATAATAAAACATGTCGGAGAATCCCTTCATAAAGTAACACGGAGTGAACATGAAAACCTTTGAGCTAAATGTCATTAAGACCATTACTTAACTATTAACCATTTTCAAGTAACACTACCCTGGTGAAAAAAACAGCATATGAACAGCATCAAAACATGCCAGGATATGCTGTTTTTTTTCACCAGGGTAGGGATATTTCATTGACAATTAAAATGATGTAATATATAAATATATGAAATATGTAAATAATAGCTTATAAGAAAATAAACTGTAGAATCACATATTTTAGCTGTTATCGAACGCTTTCAGAGGTAAGTAAGATCGTGAAATTACTAATGTAAAATGCATGAATGAATGCTCCACTTACCAAATATAGTTCCTAGACGCGAATACATCGATAGCATATTAAAAACCTTAAAAACGCATTTGTCAATTGAACTTATTGTTGAATGTTCTGTCAGGACAGAATTTAAAGTGCTCCACGGCTAAACTACTGGAACTACTGACACACTTTCGCTTTCTTTTCAGCGTCTTGTCTCGTGATTTCAAAACAAGATTAACCCTCAATGTGAACCAGCTGGATGTTTTGTGCGTTGTGGCAAGCGGCAATTAAATATCTTTCCGTACCTAAGGCAAGTTTAATGTGTTAAATGCCGTTATCATATTTGTATTGGGTGTTTTTTGTGTGTGTGTGTGTGTTTTTTTTTTTTTTTTTTTTTTTTTTTTGTTTTGTTTTTTGTTTTATCCTTGGGGCACTTTTATATTCTACTACGTAGGCCCATTGGATTATATTATAGCCAGTGTTGGGAAGGTTACTTTGGAAATGTAATAGGTTACAGATTACAAGTTACTTGATTTAAAATGTAATAAGTAGTGTAACTTTTCAATTACTTTATTAAAGTAATGTAACATTACTTTTAATTACTTTTTGATTACTTTTCTAAATTTCTAATATTTTCAACTGTTAATCATTTTGGAAACATTTAAACCAGGCAGAGTTAACCGTACAGTAGCGTTCAACACTAATTACTGTCAGACTTTCAAAATCCTTTGTCACTTGAATTAAGATTATAATAACTAAGGGATAATATACATCATTATTTTGCGATAACTGGCTGAATGTACATTATCTCACTTATTACAAAGCTGCTTGATAGATTATTTAGATGTTTCATGTCAAAATTATTAGACACGAAACACTGATCTATGTTGAAATATTTCAGCGCAAAACTTCCATAAAGAAATCAGTTGCTAGAAAACGGCAAGTTCAAACTTGACATTTTAGGGATACAGTGCAGTCATACCAGTTTTCTTACACAACATTTCACCACATAAATAATTACGTAGTAGTACTAGTTTCTTAGTTATTTTATAATCCATTGCAGTGTACAAAAAAAGGCAGCAGCTGGGTTTGTATGAAACAATAGATCAAGTCCACGATACCAGGGTGAAAGATTTTTTACGTAATTGTTTTGGGCTTTTTATGTCTTTTATTGTGATAGGACAGTAGAGAGATGACAGGAAAGAGCTGGGAGGAGAGAGGGGAGCGGGATCGGCAAAGGACCTCGAGACGGGAATCGAACTCGGGTCACCGTGAGCGCTGTTGCGCTATATGTCATAACATAAATAACATCATAACAACGAAATAGTTTAATAGCTATGATACCGGGTTTTAAATCAAATGTTTGCATAGTTATGACAGAAAACACTAGCATCTAACAATGCCTTGGAAAAAACAATCTTAAAAAATAAAGTTTATGCATAAACCCAAATAGGAAATAAACAGTTATTGAATAAGCATGTGTCCTATTCTGTGTCCTAAACTCCTGAAACATTGGTGTCTCATTAGAGCAGTCAATGCAATTTATGAAAGAAGTCAGTTAAATCTGTAAGTGGGGGTGGCGGTGTGAAAAAATTCAGATGTAATCCCCTTTGTAATCACTGGCATTTTTCAAAAGTAACTGTAATTTAATTACACATTTTTTCTCAGTAACTGTAACTAATTACTAATTACATTTATTTTGTAATTAAATTAATATAATATAATATAATATAATATAATATAATTCCATTACATGTAACTAGTTACTCCCCAACACTGATTATATCTTGTTTAAAAGTTATCTAAAAAACGAGTGAAATGAATATAAATCATTGCTTGTGTCTTATTGCTGTGAGGTAAAACCAAATAATGTTTTTAGTGTAAGCCTACTTGTGTATATGTGTTAAAGACAAACAAAACAGTGAAGAACATGCTTGAAATATGAGATATTTTAGAAAAAAAGAAAATCAAGGTTAAAATTACTTGAAAATGGATTTTTTTCCAAACAAGTTAGTAAGTAATTATTTATCTGTGTGTAGGCTATATAATATACAAAAAATGTAATGCAAAAAATGTACCACCAAACGATGTTAGATACAATACATAACTTAACATGTGATAGAAATGATCATGTGATTGATGAAACATCTTACTTGGTCAAATAAATAGTAATACATATTGTATGTGTATTCATTAAATAAGGCCACACTTGTCATTTTATAATTTTATTTTTTATCAGTTATTACACATAAATCCATATCATTACTACTGTCATGACCTCTAAGTAAACAGTCAAATTTGTAATAAAAAATCCCATTAATAACAGGTTAACCCAAAGTATTGATCATAATGTCATAATTTAGTCATTTCACTGTAAAAAATAAAAAAAACACAATTTGTTGAGTCAGCTTAAAACAATTTGTTACCCTGCTGCCTTAAAATTTTAAGTTCAGTCAACTAAAATAAGTTTAGTCAACTTGAAATGTTAAGTTGTACTAAGTAACAACTTAGATATTTGTGTTTGCTAAACTTAACAGATGGGTAAGTAACCCAGCTGCCTTAAGATTTTAAGTTGATTCAATTCAAATATCTAAGTTGTCACTTAGTATAATTTAACATTTCAAGTTGAATAAACTTTTTTTTGAGTTGACTGAACTTAAAATTTTCTCAACAAATTGTTTTTTACAGAGTAGTTGGGACAACATTTGGGGCAATTTTGTTGGTCTGACAAGGGTTTTTATGTCGTTTTCAAGAAAAGAGCATTTTTTAGTATTTGAGACTCAAGTTGAATAAACTTTTTTTGAGTTGACTGAACTTAAAATTTTAAGGCAGCCAGGTTACAAATTATTTTTAGTTGACTCAACAAATTGCTGTATTACTGTGTATCCCTGATTTTTTTGACCACATCTGATTTCCTTCGAGCATATCTGTGAGTATAAAAATACTAAAGATGGAAAATGAATCTGTTTCAGTGTGTAAACATTGGTTCTCAGGCAGTTACCAACAGGCACTATTTTTATTTTTTTTTTGCAGTATAATGCCTGTTTTGCTATGGCACATTGGTAAAGAGTAATTATACAATAGTCAAAAAATGATAGCAGTTTAAAATATATAATGCTTTAAAATAAACAGAAAGGAAACTATATGCTTCACGTTGCTTAAGACATGTTTTACGCTTGTCTTCAAGTTGATGTGAAAAAGCAGCATTTAAAACTATTTCATTTCATTTCTGTTTCCCGCATCCCAATCATTCCTGACTAAACCTTCAAAATCATAATCACTAACATTAAAGTTAGCCAAAATCACTAAATAACGTTTTGTTCCACTCCAAATTCGCCAACATCTTCTGCAAGACCTTGAGCACCTTTATGACTTTCATACACGCCTGATCTTGCGTTCAGCATTTGTTCTCTGGTTGATTTGACACATCTCTGAATGAAAGAGACAAAACAGCATCTTTAATAATATTCAAGTCATTACTTTCATCATGCATTTTAAAGTTCGATTCAAGATCATGTTCATCAAGTTTTGCAATCTTTCAAATGTTTCTGCTGACATACTTGCGAAATCCAGTGTGTAAGTGTCATTATTCACAGTGAAAGTCATGGTTGCTTGGTTTTGTTGGTAAAATTTTTCAATGTCAGCACTTGAGACTGAACAGCCACCCTGTTGAAAAACAATATCAAGATCAGCGACGATGATTTTAATCTCTTTGTTGCCATAAATACAGTAGCCGGTATCACAAATTAAAGGATAATGTACATTCATCCCATCATTATCGCAAACTGAACCCTTACAGGGTGATCAGGACTGCTATTGTATGTCCCTGAAAGGGTTTAGATTACAGTAATTACCAGTAGATGTACACTATCCTGCTTATTACACGGCTATCAAATACATAATTAAAACTTGAGTTAAAATTTCTATATGCAATATTTTATAGATAATATTTGCATTTGATTATTGCATTATTTTTTTGTCAATTAACTTAACTTAAAAAACTAAAATGTGAAAAACTGTCTTCTCAAAAACAAATTGATAAACATAATAAATATAAGTTTAAAGTCCTCATTAACATGTCCATAAAAGCACTGTGGATTTGTAAAAAGTGTTTTACCCTGTTCTTGAAGGTGTACCACTTCTCCCCATTTCTCCCTTTAAACTGCCATTCTGGAGTTTTATTGTTGGAGTTTGTTGGAGGGCTCAAAATGCTTTTTAACTGGGAGGCTATTCCACGTAATCTGTTCATTGAACACATTACACTGTTAGAAGTGCAAATATTTTACTTATTTATTTATATAAATACAACATATTTTACCTTTGTAATGTGACATTTTTTAAATGAAACAATATTCGATGAAAAAAACATAGGAGACCTAGTATGTTTATCTAGAATTGATTAAATGGTGAAAAGTGGGCATTTATATGATAAATGAATATCACTTTTTTAAAACCAAGATTTCATTTTCATAAGGCAAAGAGGCAAACATGAATCTCTTGAGGAAGCTCTTCATATTTACCCTTCTCCTTCAGATGGTACATATTTAGGGCGTCGTCTAACCCGCCTCTTACGGCCTGTAGATAAATTTCTCTGACACATATCTGGAAGCACAAACACGTTTATGAATGTGACATTTCCTGTTCTTGGAAAGGCATTTAAAGGAAACAGATGAGTGTTGGAGAATATGAAAACAAACCTTTAAAGCTAATCTCATACTGGGTAGAGTCAATGGTGAACTTGACTGAGCCACGGCGGTTGTTTTGATACGCCGCCTCCAGCTGTGAGCTCTGAATTGGACTGGCTTTGCCCTATAGTCACATAGATACAATTAAGAGATAGTCATTAAATATAATCAAACTCATTTATGTATAATATCACTTTTTCACCCAAAAATTTAAATTAAAAACAGGATAATTTTTATAAATTTTACGTTTGTGGACTGTATGTAAATGTCTTTCATATGAAATATCTTATTCAGGTCAGTTTTAAATAAAGAATAACATCCCTCTTATTTTGGTTTAAGAAATAACATTTTGCAGATTCTGCAAGGTGTATGTAAACTTTTGACATCAACTGTATATCCCACTAGGATATTATTAGTGGACAAATTCAATAAAAATGAGACTGTCCAGCTGATGTCAACAGCCTTGCGGTTAGCGCGTTGACATATAGCGTCATTGCGCTACGGGTGACCCGAGTTCGAATCCCGGCTTATGGATTTTTCCCCATCCCACCCCACTTCGCTTCCTGTCCATCTACACTGTCCTATCCAAATAAAGGCATCTAAAGGCCAAAAATAAATCTTAAAAAAAAAAAAAATCATAAACTGTCTGCACCTCATAAAAATCATACTGTCCAGTCCACAGGTCATATCTATTAATGTTGAACTCACCTTCTCTCCATACTGACACCAGCTCTGGTCACCTCTGTAATACCACAGCCATTCTGTATCTCTTGAGCTCATACGCCGCACTTTAATATTTGTTTTCTGAAGAACTCTCATTTTAGTGAAATCAATTGAAATAGCTCTATAATGCAAAAGAGAAAAGTGTCAAATTACTTACTTAAAAACTTAATGCTTAAAAGACATAGGCCTAGTTTCACAGACAGGGCTTAGACTAAGCCAGGATTAGGCCATAGTTCAATAAGGACATTTAAGTAATTTTTATAAACATGCAAAAACACACACATACTACAAACATTACTAGTTTGCATCTTGAGACAAAACAAGGGCACTGATATATTTTAAGATCAGTCAGTGCAAGTTTCTTTAGAGCTCAGACTTGGCTCTGACTCTGGGACTAGGCTTAAGCCTCGTCTATGAAACCAAGGGTTAATGTTTAAATTTATAGCTGCAATAAAAACATAACAGCACGTGTTTTATGTTATAGTCTACAGGAATGAAATTTTTTAAAAAAAAGGAGAATATAATTTAGCATTTTCTCAGGTAATAAAATTGCACATACCCAGCTCGTGTGTTATAGATCTTGATTCCTTTAGTGTTAGGGAGTGAATACTGGGCTTCTAGAATGTGATCATTGGCAATGTTCTCCCAGCCCTTTCCAATTTTCAACTGCCATCTGTACGGCCCGTCAAATTCTTCATTAGTCTCTATATGCGATTAAAAAAAATGATGAAATAATTAGAAAGGCAGACTATATATATATGTATATATATATATATATATATATATATGGTTAATTGAAATACAGCTGAAATAAAATATAAATATTAGATGAAAAACTAAATATACTCTAAATAGAAATACTGAGAAAAAACTGGCAAAAGCACACAACCGAGTTACTAAAACTTAAACTAAGACAGAAAATGAACACACACACAAACACACACACTACAACACTATTTAATAATACTATAATAGTAAATAAATAATACTTAAATATTGCTGATTTATTAAAAAAAGAAAATTAAATGGATTTTCGCTCTTCATTCTAAAATGACACATATTATATTATATTACAGTATATTATACAGAATGTCTATTTAGACTAAATTCAAATAGCCTGCCTTGTTGGCAGAGGCTATTTGGGCTAGTCAAACTACAAAAGATAAATGTAAAACATCATCTTCAGTAGCACAGATGGCAAACCGTGCGCAGTAATCATTTGTGATGCGATCAAACCCAGGTTCGAATGGACCTATTGCCAAACGTTTTTTCTCTCCCTTTTCAAATTTCATATCACATCGGAAAGGCATTTACTTTCAATAAAAATGAAGGAAATAATCGAAAAGTTGAAAATAAAGTACTGGGTTAGGGTAGGTTTAGAAAGGGCTTATATTGTCCCAAATAAAGTGGCATCTATTTAATAATTTGAATTAAAATGATAATTTACACTCAATGCATTATTATTGCATACTTTTTAATAATGTACTACAATACTGAGGTGCAGACAATTGCCCCTATTTGCATTAAAAAGTATAAATAGCAGAAAATCCTCTTATGTTAACAGTGTATACAGAATCTAATGCTATTTTAAATTAGTGTAAATAGCATATCACTAAGAAAATACTGTTGTTTGCACTTACTGTAAATAGAACCCACTGCTATTTGCACTTAGTGTAAATAACATAGTGCTATCGAAAATACTGCTGTTTTTATTTAGTGTTAAGAGAATCAATTGCTTTTTGCACTAAGTGTAAATAGAATCCATTGCTATTTTCACTTGGTGTAATTATATCAAATAAAAGGCAGATTAGATTAGATTCACCATTTAACAATTTCTGAAAACAGGTTTCAGGATAACATGGATTGGGTCCTAGAGCCAGTGTGTTGTAAAGCTAAGAAAAAATTAACTAATTGATTACAAGTGGGTGTAATTACTAGATATATGGATTGAATTACATATGGAATTGTTTTTACTTTAGCTGAAGTATGTTTTGTAAAAGATACTCCCACTTTCTACTGAGTATTGTTGCTACAGTACCTTTTTAGTTGATTTGTAAAACTTATATTTTTACACCCCTACCCTGATAACACACATACATCACAGAGACGTCTATTCTACATCTGAAAGACAGTTTTTACGTAGTTTGCTCATCTTCAATACATCTATAGGACGTTCACTATCAGATGTCTTTAAGATGTTTATGATTTAGAATGTATGTAAAACTAACATCTTATGGACGTCTGTCAGATGTCTGTACACAGCAGATGCTTTCCAGATCAAGTGATCTTTAACAGACATCTTGCAGACGTACCTGCAGATGAGGGGCTGCTTCTTCGTCTGCCTTGTCTTGACGATGAGCTCTGGCGGTTGTGGTTGAGGCGACACCCGGCACCATACTTGCACGAACCATTCAAGAAGTCCTTGCATATGTGCTTGTTCCTACACTTGTCCCCATAACGGCACTTACCACGATTGTAATGCATACAGACATTCGGCTTGAACACAAAGCATCATAACTGATTAGGATTTATTCATCTATGCATTCACATTCTATAATGTGCTAATGAGCAGTGAGACTGTCATCTGCTTTCCTCTGGCATGTCTTAAGAGATGTACCTTGCTAGATGTTTGTGGAGCTTCTTCAGAGTCAGATCCAGATTCGCTGGATGCCTGAGAATCTGTGTCACTGTCACTGAAATCTGAGCAACTCTCACTAGATTGTGAGTTGCTGCCTTCATCTAGGAAGAAACAAGTCCTGGTTATTATTACGAGAACAATTTGTATCAATATACAATAGAGGAAATGAATGAAACCCTTAAATAATACCTAAACAATTCTGACTAAGGGTGGAGTAACTTGACTTATCAACTTTAAAGAGACTTATTACAACTGGGCGCTGGTTCCCATTGTGACAACATGCCCCACTATGTCTAAGACATCGACTTTCCACTAAATAAATAAATAAACCCGTGGAATATTCACTGGAGCATAACGTTTGACGTCTATACTAGTTTCACAAAAATAATATTTCGAAAAGAGGATGACACATTACCGGAAAAAGTGTTAACCGAAACCACAGAAAAGCTGTAATCACCGCAGCACGTGTGATTGCTAAAAAGACTTTCTTCTCTAGGATAAGTAGGCCTATAGACAACTTACATTATGTGTTTATTATATTTTGTTTGTTTGATATCGGAATATATGCTTTATGAAACTCACCCGATCCCTCTTGATAGTTCGAAGCCATATTCATAAGTGACCTTCTTTCAGTTTCATTTTCTGGTAAAAACATAACTACATATGTTCCTGTGTGTACTAAACAGGGGATATAGATAGCTACGCTGTTTTGACACATATTATTATTTCATAAGGCATTTAGTCCACAGAAAAAAGTAAAAAATAAAAAAAATAATTTTGAAAAAAAAAAAAAAAAAAAAAAAAAAAAAAAAAAAATCCCATTATACAGCAGTACAAATAATTTATTTACATCATGTAGTCATTTAAGCACTGGCGCCATCAGTAGGGCAGATCCTATAAATGCAGGGGCATTTAAACAAGGAGTAGTAGGTTTTTTTTTTTTTTTTTAGATAAATTGGAATGAAAGTGACATATTTCTGTCATTATTTTTGAAAAATACAGTACAATATAACAGTTTCTGTAATACAAATATAGGCCGATGAAAGTAGATGAAATTTTGAAAAGTACATGTTGTAGTGACAGTTTCATTAAAAGTATTACAGTGCAGTTTTTTTCATTAAACACCTTCAATATTTCTCACAATATCACCGTTTATTCGCTGTAGATTTAAAAATGGTAATAAAATATGACAAGAACTCAAGAGTTAAACTGTGTCAGAACAAATTCATCTTGATAATCACAACTGAATTACAGTCAAGCCAATATGTATTCAGACACCTTCAAAAATTGCTCACATTATCACTGTTTATAGTTTAGAAAGTGGTTATAAAATTTGACAAGTTCATCTTGGTAATTTCAGATAACCTTAATAGAATGTTATGTAACAAAACAAGGTCAAAGTATCAAATCAAAGTTCATCTGTATAGTTCACTGTATGAAGAATTTTTGAATATATATCACAGTTTATTCTGCTATCACTTACATAAACGAACTATAGTGTCCTGCACCCAACAAATTATATCTGGTATCTGAATAATTTTGGACTGTATAACAGTACTCCACGTACTTCTTTAACTGACCACTAGATGACATCAGTAGTAGCTTAACAGTAAAACTTTCCTGCGGTCGTTCATCTTTCAAGTGCCACAACTACTCATTCAAAAAACAAGCGTCAAACATTCAAACCATGTTGCAAATCTCACTTCCTACTGATTTTACTGGTAGATGATTTGAATTGAACTTGTAGTGATCGTGTGAAGGAGCCGTGAACTTACTTGACAGTATGTTTTGCACTTTGTTGACACACGTTAGCGTTTGAAATCCAGGTTTTCACGTCTGTTGGCTTTGAGGTCGTGTATAATGTAAATTTTGTCTCCTGAAGCAAAACCAGTTTAGAACATCGGCTTTTCTGTTCTGTTCTGTTTTTCTTTTTATCTCAGAACATGCTGTCAGTTTCTAAATTCACTGAACTCGCATGAAAACAAAAATTAAAAGCAATATTGAACCAGTTATGGGGGTGATACATCCATATCACTTCAGGTCTTGAATCGATGTTTAAGTGATTTTTAGTGTCTGGGAAAGAGAGGGATGAGATGATGGTAAAGACCTGCCACGACAAGGCTTTTTATTTCACTTAAATGGCCGCATTTTTATATAGAGTGGTATGGAAAAAGTATTTGCCCCCTTCGAGGTATTCGACAAATGACTGTTTGAAAAACGTAATGTTCAAACCAATCGCAATATTGAACACGGTTTGATATTAAAATGCTTATTTAGTTTTATCACCACTGTGAAATAAGAAGTCTCCTAATATCTGCTTGCATAACTTAGCAGCCATAACAGCAACTGAACACCTATAATTTGATGTGAGCCTTGCTCAGAAAGTAGGTCTTCAAGTATGAACTTGTCTTTTCCGGTCCTGGCACATTCATATATCATAAATAGTCTTATATATAATAGTAATATATCTATAATACAGCCTAATATATAAGTTTTTTTTTTGGATCTGAAGTGACAGTAAAGTCATTCATAATGTTTATGTCATGTGGCTGCTGAAAATTCAACTAAATATCTTAAAATGGTCAATTATTGTAGTTATTTTAAACTTTTTTACTGCATTTTTGATTAAGTAAATTTATCTTGATGAGCATAAGAGACTTTTCTCAGAAGCATAATAAAATCTCCAAACCTTTAAACAGTAGCATAGATATAATTCACCCTTCAAAGGCTTAAAATATTTTGACTCATCTTTTCATGGATTTTTATCTCCCATTTCTTAGGAACCATCCAGAGGCCTTCAGCAAACAGAATATCTGCTGATGGAGTGCGGACTATTTCTTGCGGCTGAATCATGAACTTTTCCACAGGGGCAATATAGGTAATTAATAATGTTTTTTTATTATACAAATCAAATATTTTTTAAAAAATAAGGTTTGTGTTTTTTCAGGTTTGCTTATGTTAAATATGATATTGTGTTTGATGATCAGCATGCAATATTTTGATTCAAACATTTAAACTAGCATCACACGTAAACTACGGTTATCACAGTCAAAGATCATATGTGCTTGCAAGATGCAGTTCATTTCCACCCATTTTCCGCACACTCTCGCATTCAATCAGAGATGCATTAGATTATGCAGACAGAATTGTAAAAGTCTAGATGTTAAAAGACTCATAACAATGATGACTAACCTGAAACAAGGCCTTTCTTATCTCTACCATATATTTTCAGTGTGATACACAGACTACAGTGTGAATAATAATATTCTTTAGCAGTGTTGGGGGTAACGCATTACAAGTAATAATAATAATAATATTACTCTATTTTTCAAGTAACTAGTAAAGTAACACATTACTTTTTAATTGACAAGAAAATATCTGAGTTACCTTTTCAAATAAGTAACACCAGTTACTTTTTTCTATTTATTGATTGACAAGTCTCTTGTCATGAAATTGGGAGTAAACATGATGTTACTGTATTCTAGACTAAATGTGAACATGCATTCATTCATCTCACTTACAAAAAGCAGATTCAGCATTCCTCAAAATTAATAAAAACAGTGAAATGCAAACTCAGAATATGACGCAACCATGCAATAATTAAATATGTTAAAACAAAAATCCTTTATGTATTTAATCACATTTTATTAACCGATGTCTTTGCTGCTGACCTTCGATGATGCAATTCAACCATACAAATAAGCAAAAATTACTTTAGATAAACTAACATTTGTGCTTGCTTTTTTTTTTTTTTTTATAGCTGAAGAGTGATCTCCTGCATAAATGTACTTTTCTTTCAGCCTGAGGTGAATTCATTTCACTTTTGGTGTTACATTAGAATTGTTTTATATTAAAAACAAAGAAGCAAGCCCTGCCCAGATTTAAAAAGTAACGCAAAAGTAATGTAACGCATTACTTTCCATTAATCGTAACTAAGTAACGTAATTAGTTACTTTTTCAGGGAGAAACGCAAAATTGTAATGCGTTACTTTTAAAAGTAACTTTCCCAAACACTGTTCTTTAGTATTTTTTAGTATTTGTGTCTTGTTTTTTCCTGTAAAAATATTGACACATTTATGTTCGGATTTGTATTTCATCTTAAATATGTTTTGATGAAATAGTGTTTAATTAGAAACACAAAAAGAGAGGAAAGGAAAGGAAAGGAAAGGGAAAAAAACATGCATATGCAGTAAGATCAGGTCACCTACAGGATGTGGGTCAGAGTGAACATGTACCGATTCTATCTGCTAAGCGGCTATGTAGTTTCGCAAATACCACTTGAAAACTGTAATGCTCACACAGTCAGAAAAGCACTTACATTTGATTTAGTATACAAGGCTTTTTGAGTCACAAAAAAAATTAGACCAGTGGCTGATTTTTATATGAATTGATTGTTCAAGTCTTTCCAATTACTTGGCCAATCACTAAACCAGTCTAAATGATTCATTTACAAGTTCGATTGATCCTGTTCTTGAGTTAACCCAGTGGTCCGTTTGCACAGTTTAGCTCAATGGAGGGGAGGATTATTAAATACTTACACTACCATATTTTTTTTTTGTTTGTTTGTTCTTTTGAATATTCTATTTATCAAAGAATCCTGGAAAAAAATGGGTTTACATGGGTTTTACAAAAATATTAAGCAGAACAACTAGGTTTGATAATAAGAAACGTTTCTCGAACATCAAATCAACAAATTAGACTGATTTCTGAAGGATCATGTGACACTGAAGACTAGTGTTGGGGGTAACGCATTACAAGTAATGAGTTCTGTAATCAGATTACCTTTTTTTCGAGTAACTAGTAAAGTAACACATTACTTTTAAATTAAAAGATAATATAAGTAACACCAGTATCTTTGTTTTCCCATTTAGTCATTGACATCTCTCCTGTCTCCAAGTTGAGAGAAATCCAGAATAAGTGCAGAAGCACTTCCTTCAGCTTTATTTATTTCACTTTTAGTGTGATTTTTATTTTACATTTTTTTTTTGTTATTAAAAAACCAACAAGCAAGCTCAGCCCAGGAGGGAAAAAGTAACACAAAAGTAACATAATGCAGTACTTTCCATAAAAAGTAACGCAGTTAGTTACTTTTTTAATTGAGTAAAGCAATATTGTAATGCATTACTTTTAAATGACACAGTTTATTAACCATATACAACAGAGACATATATAGAAACCCTTACAAAAATTAATACTGCTGAAGACTGGAGCTGAAAATTCTGCTTTATCACAAGAATAAATTTCAATTTAGAATATATTTTGTAATTAAAGTGTAATATTATTTCACAGTATTACTGTTTTTACTGTATTTTTCTTCAAATACTGTGCCTTGCAAAAGTATTCATACCCCTTTATTTTTTTCATGTTTTGTTATGTTGCAGCCTTATGTTAAACTGCTTGAAATTACTTTTTTTTTTCACATTAATCTGCACTCCGTACACCATATTGACAAAGCACAAAACAGATTTGTGACAACTTTGCAAATGTATTCAAAATAAACCACTAAAATAAGTACATTTCATAAGTATTCATACCCCCAACTTAGTACTTAGTTGAAGCACCTTTACAGCCTCAAGTCTTTTTGGGTATGATGTGACAAGTGTTGTACATCTGCTTTTGGCAATTATCTGCCATTCTTCTCCTCACATCTTTGCCTCTCGAGGTTTGTCAGCTTGGATAGGGGAAGATGCATCCTTTCAGGTTTCTCTAGAAATGTTTGATTGTGTTCAAGCCCAGGCTGTGGCTGGGCCACTCGAGGACATTCACATTGTTGTCTATAAGCCAGTCTTGTTGTGTGCTTACGGTCATTGTCCTGTTGGAATGTGAACCTTCTGCTTAGTCTATCTCAATTTTTTGGTGCATTGAGCTTTCCTTCTCCTCTGTCGAGTACCTCAGTCCCTGCCGCTGAAAAACAGCCCCACAGTATGAAGCTGCTACCACCACACTTTACTATTGGGATAGTACTCTGCAGGTGATGAGCAGTGCCTGGTTTTCTCCATACATGATGCTTGGAATTAAGGTTCATCAGATAAGAGAATCTTGTTTCTCACAGTCTGAGGGTTTTTTCGCAAGGCACTGTAAATGCATCCCTGGTGAGCCTTTTTTCAAAAGCATTTAAAAAAATCCCAAATCTCCAAAAACAAATTCACTCTGGATAACAAATCTTGATGCATAATGTTTCATTGATCTTCTTTTACTGTTATTAAAGTAGCCTAGATCAAAATAAACAATATTGTTAATGAAATAAGTAAACCATAAGGTATCTGCCTTTAAAGTTCATTTATGAGTTGCCCATATAATCTTTAAGTGGTAAAGTATTTGGCTCCAGGATAAGGATATAGGACCCCTATGGGACTACTTAATGGATGAAAATAGCTATAAGGCAGGATATCCTAAAGAAGTGCAGATGGAGATATGGAGGCGGATGGACGCCTGAAGGACGTTCACTAGAGTGAGGTAAGCATTGATTGGCAGATCAAGCTCCTCCCAAAACCTTCACTTAAGAACTCCATTTATGTTTCTTTAAGATGAAATTAGGTGCATTGTGGGTGTGTGGCATTATGTAGCGTCACCATTTTACATCCAAAAACAATTCACTATTCAGTTCAGCCTCACAACACAGATGCTCGAATTCGAGAAGTGTTCAAAACAGGCCAATGTCATCTATCAGTAGTTCTGGGAAGGGGGTTTCGAAGATCTTCATTTGGGTCATTCCATATACAAAGACTAATATACTGATGTCACTCAAATTGACAAGAGCCTTTTGGATTTCCCCAGAAACTCCATGGACACACAAAGGACATCTGTTTAATCCCCATTTGCTACTTCAGGGGAAAATCGAAAAGGATCCTTTACAATGACAGCCACAAACTTCTCTAAACATCTTTAAAAATCAGTAGCTGTGAATTCACAGAGGACATAGGCTGCTAGTCAACAGTGCTATATTGTATTACACGCTGTCAGCTGTTTTGCATTATTGATGGCAGTCTGCCTAAATCTGTTATTTTCTCTCTGGCACAACACAGTAGCCTAAAACACCAAACTACCACCTCGACAATATGAAAAAATAGAGTAGAGATAGACAGAGAATGACTGAATGTTAAAAGTGTGTGTGTGTGTTTAAGAAAGAAGGATGCAGTTTGTGCATGCAGCGGCACAAATATTTGCAATTATGCATGCTGTTTGTCTGTGAGAGGACGTGATGGTGCATAAATGGAATCTAGTGTTGTAGGAAATCTCGCTGAGTGAATATGAATGTCTGTGAAAGTCTAACTGGATCTGGTTAATGAGGTCTATAAATATTCTAAAGCCAACCTGCCTGAATTTCGCATATCGCTGTGAACCTCACTCTCACTCACGATTTTTCCATTCATTTTTTTCAATTTCGCTTATCTACTAACAATCCTCAAAAGTGCACATATATGCAGCAAACGAAATTCTTTTGTCTGAACGAAACTAAAATTCTTACCACAGTCGATGTTGCCAAGCCTGTGGTTTTCCTACTTTTAGACTCTTGCCACAGGACATTTTTTAGTCTGTGGGTTAAGGTAATCTTTACGAAACGGCTCTTTTATTTAGAAGGCCAGATTGTTCCACCATATTGTGTGTTGCACTCTCTCTCATTCATTTATAGGAGTGCGCCGTCTTAGTAAATCTAAAGTGTTTGGTTTTGAATAGCAAATGGGCTGACCACAGTACCATTTCCATCACATTTCAAATTATGTGTTGTGTTTAATGGCATTCTGTGATGGAAATGAACATTTTTGGGATCAAATGGAGTCATTTGTTTTGGCTGAAGCGAATTTCAAAGCTTGCATTTCACTTATCCTAAATTCACAAAATGAATGAAATATCGAAAATGTATGATTTAAAAGGAAGAAAAGTATGAAAATCAAAAAAAAAAAGAAAAATCTGCACATCTAAACAAGATTCAAAACAAGATTATCTTAAGTAATCAAAGAAGATCAACACAGTAAAACAAGATGCAAAGTTCAAAGTATTTTGAACAAGAGTTTATTACTAAGGATAATCTTCAGTGATAAATTCTTATTCAAAGGGCCTTGAACTTTGCTTCTTGTTTTGGTGTGCAGATCTTTGATTTTTGTACCTTTCTTCCATTGACTAAATCTACACACAAACCTTCTTTTTGAATTTTTATATGTTTGTGTTTATATTTTTTTATTTAAATAAAACATTGGGTATTAAGACTTGTATGGCTTAATGTGGCTTACTGAAATATGTAGTAGAAAACCCATGAAAGATTTATGTAATTTAAGAAATCCACACCATTTTATATATATGTTGGGCTATGGGGGTGCCTTTATTTAGATGATGTCTAGGGCCCTGTGAAATCCGTTTTATTTTTTTCCAAATTTATTTTTTTCCATTTGAATTTTTCTGGATTCCGTTTTTTTCCCGTTTGAATTTTTCTCAACTCCTTTTCAATAGTAAATTACATTTTATTAATCAAAGAACATGTCTAATTAATTAAAATCATGAAATGTATACAGTTTCACATTAATTTAATAAAGGTTTAACAAAAATGACATGTTTAGGGCCCTATAAAATGTATTTTTTCTCACCATGTTTTATTGTTATCAAATTCTGTGTTTTATGTCTTATTATTTGAATGCATACTTAATATATTCAAATTTATTCTTAAAATAGCTTTATGAAAGGTTTTTTTTAACCCTCAGAAATTCTGTGTTGTGTGTTTAAAATGTTCTGGTTATCAAATAAAGGCATAAAACATTAATTTCATTTATCTTTTAATTATTGAAAATTAAGCAAACTTTTTTTGGCAAGCAAAGGGGAATTTACTATTAAAATTAAAACGTGGAAGAAATGTTGTGTGATTATACCCTAAAAAATAATGTTCGTTTCATTTTAGTAGTAGTAGTAGTAGTAATAGTAATATATTTCTGGTACAGTGTCCTCAAGTTAAACCGGACTTTTATTTTGATGGGTTGATGATGTCGACCTTTACATTTCTGTGTGTATATGATATGACGCTAGTTTTCCTAAAATGGAACAAATGCTGAAATCTCGTGTGTGTAATAAACAAAAACGCTCGTCTGCTCCATTCATTAAAACAGAGCGATAAGAAAATAAAATCTATTGTAGTCACGCAGAACATGCAGGATTCACATTAAAATGTTATTTTTGCGGCATAATATTTATTCCATATTGCAGTTTGATTTAAGTGTGATGACCTACTTTTGATTAGTTCATTCAAACTTTGACAAACTCTGTGACATTCCGCATTATTTAGTAAATTCCGTTTTTATGACTGGATTCCACAATTCTGTCTACATTTTCCGCATTGTGGAAAAGCCTTAAAGGCATCAGAGCTAAAGTGGAGAGAACAAATATGCGACTAAGGAAGTAAATGAAGTTTTATTCATCCACAGGCACCAGTGAAGACTTGCATCATTTCTCTTGTTGCCCTTCGACTGAAAATTACAACCAAAAGCCGCACAATGTGGCATTGGATCAGTATTTTATTTTCCGAGTCATGTATTCCAAGTTAAAAATAGCAACAGTAACTCACCGAGTACAACCATGTGATGCAATTAAAATAATGACGCCCCCATAGTCCAAAATATGTATACAACAATGTGGATTTTTTAAATAACATAAATCTTTCATGGGTTTTCTACTGCATATTTCAGTAGGAGACATCATTTACAATATATAAAGCCATACAAGTCTGAAAAAAACTAGGGCTGTTAAACGATTAATCGCAATTAATCGCATACAAAGTCCCGCTGAGGGCTAGGTTAAGGGTTTTTTTTAGGGCTGTCAAACGATTAATCGCGATTAATTTACTACTCTGTAAAAAAACAATTTGTTCAGTCAACTTAAAATAATTTGTTACCTGGCTGCCTTAAAATTTTAAGTTCAGTCAACTCAAAAAATGTTTATTCAGTTTGAAATGTTAAATTATACTAAGTGACAACTTAGATATTTGAGTTGATTCAACTTAAAATTTTAAGGCAGCTGGGTTACTTATCCATCTGTTAAGTTTCGCAAACACAAATATCTAAGCTGTTACTTAGTACAACTTAACATATTTGACTAAACTTATTCGAGTTGACTGAACTTAAAATTTTAAAGCAGCAGGGTAACAAATTATTGTAAGCTGACTCAACAAATTGTGTTTTTTACAGTGTAATATATGTGTGTGTACTGTTTGTAATTATTATGTATATATAAATACAAACACATTCATGTATATGTTTAAGAAATATTTACAAGTATATGTAAGGGTTATAATTTTTATATAGTTTATATTATAATTTGTACATAAATAAATTTCTCTTAAATATATACATTAATTTCTCTGTATTTATATATACATAATAATTACACACAGTACACACATATATTAGGCAAACTCAAACTTTTATTTTGTATTATTAATCGTTTGACAGCCCTAAAAAAACCCCTTAACATAGCCCTCAGCGGGATTGTAAATAGACCATACAAACAGATTGACAAATTCATACAAATTTGCCACCAATTCATCATTAGAATAAATAGTACATAAATAATAAAATAGGTTTAAGCTGAAGTAAAATTATTAAAACTAAAACAGAAAAAATAAAGCTAAAAAAACATAAAACTACTGAAAATAATTCAAATGAAAACTGAAAATATAAAAATTATAGCTAATTAATAATTTAAATAAATAAAACTTAAATAACACTCACTTACACCATTTTTACAGTTTTGTTTAAAAGACTAAACTGAGATAGATATTCAGACTACATTCAGCCAGAGGGCTCTCTCTTTCTTGCTCAGTGGCGCGCATTGATTCGCCAGAGTGGGGCACAGATTGAGTAGTTGATTTACTTCTCCCTGCAGCATTCGCTGATGCTTTTAAGTGGATTGATTCCTGTGAGTGCTGGCCTTGGAAGGTCAGACTCTATCCATACTTACGCTCTCTCCAGTACAAAGCCATTCCTTTGGCAGGTATATTGGCTAGCGTCCACCACTGCTCAGCTTTCATTGGCTAAGAGCTTGTTGGGCAGGGACTGTGATTTGTTACCTGCCAAATAAGGGCTTTTTTTTTTTCTCTGCGCAGAGAGAGTGAGTGAGCGCCACAGAGAAAGAGAGAAAATGAACATGTTCGGAGCTTAAGATGACAGTGCAGCTCAGTGACAGAGAGAAAAAGATAAAATCAGTAAGCCGCATCTGTATCTGTTAACCATTAAACTGACTGAGAATGCACACAAACCTTCTGTTTATAAAAATCATGTTGCACGGAGTATTTGTAATACAGTTTTTAGTGGTATTCATTGGAAATATTGACAAATTAAGGTATCGTTTATGTAATCGTCACACAAAGGGTTAGTGACGAGACGAATAAGCAATAATAGAAATGCCTGACTTAGTAAACACCACTAATTATAACGAAATACCACTAATTATGATGTAAAACGGCTGGCAACAACATTAAACTTTGAAATCATACTTATCAACGTAAATTATATGTATGGGGTGCTTTTAGTAATGATAGGTATAACAAAAACTGTCTGTGCCACCGATGCATTAGCATGTACCAAGTGTACTTTGCTTCTACATCAAAGCAACTGTCAGTATTTCTGTTGCTATGGAATATAAGGTTAATTATTCTTAATCTGTGCTTAATTGTACATTATAGTACAGTTATTTAAGACCAAGAGCTTAATTTGTACTGAATTGTACTTTATTATTTAGGATCAAGAACTTACTGTTCCAAAGCCCCCTTCAATTTGTCCTTTGGCAGCTGTCAGAAATGACCTAATGTCTTCGATGTAGTTAAAGACTGAAGAAAAACTAGTTGATTAGTAGTGCATAAAAGAATTTGCACTTCTACAAGAAATTCCAGTCGAGTGAGACACAGAGAGCGAGAGAGAAAGAAAGTCTTTGTAGTCCTGCTCAGTCATAATGGGTCGTTTCAAAATGACCTCTGTGACCCAGGACACTCCTCTGGAGAATTCACTGTGCTGAGTGCCAGAAGCCGCACATGGCTGAAACAAGGGAAGATGATGTAGGCAGAAGGCAAACGGGGGTCAAAAAAGAGAAAGTACGCCCAGACGCACCTGTCAGTGGTAGACATAATGTTGAAAGATGAATGCCAGTGTGTGAATCGTGAGCATCTGCTCTATTGATCTTACTTAACGACCAGATAAATTTGTTTGTCAGTTCGATGTACTGCTGTCTGGTTTTCGCTTAGTGCAGTGAAATGCTTTGACTGTCTGCGGAGATCCGTTCCTGGTCCTTTCTACCATTTCTCTATTAGATAAATACAACAGTACTAATTACAAAAAATCCTGCAGGGCCCCCATGTCATGAAAAATTAAATGTCGACTCTTATCAAATATTTACCTTATGATAAAACATTATAGCAATATACACTTAATAATTTGTATAGAAAAATAACTTTATTCAACCATTTTAATTGTAAGAAATTGGTAAACAAAGTCATTATTTTTGTCTTCTTTGTGCACAAAACGTATTGTCATAGCTTCATAAAATTAAAGTCGAACCACTGATGTTACATGGACTATTTTAACAATGTCTTTACTACCTTTCTGGGCCTTAAGTGTGGTAGTTGCATTGCTGTCTATGCAGGGTCAGAAAGCTCTCAGATTTCATCAAAAATATCTTAATTTGTGTTTCGAAGATGAATAAAGGTAAGAAATTAATGACAGAATTTTCATTTTTGGGTGAACTATCCCTTTAACAGGCTTCAGTGCATTTAAAAATTCAGTATGCAAATGAGCTCTGTCCTGATTGGCTAACCCCTGTGTACAGTTGTAACTAAGTTGACTGTGATATAACTATGGTGGTATTTACACCACCCCATTTTCAACTAAAAACTGAAAACTTTTAAATGTGTTTTGGCCATTTATTTACACGACAACTGTGCTGAGTAAACTACAAAAATGTGAATTTGTGAAAACTGTGAGGTCATGTACTGGAATGGGTTAGTGTTGGGCAATATGCTCAATATTCATATCGCCCTATCGTCAGCCTGCGAGATCGCTGATACACAATATTATCGTGCTAATTTATTTAATTATTTACTTAGTTTCATTGCCAGCAAATGAACCAACGCCAGCATAAGGCTAAAAGCAGCCTAATGTAAAATAAATATGACTTAATTTGTGTTTAACATAATAGCAATTTAATAGAAACATTGTAAGTTACTAATTCTTATATTTCCTTAGTTATTCAAAAAGCAGTTACAGAAAACGAGCAAAGAACATTTGCGTTATCAAAGAACATCATCACTGACTAGCCTGCGAAGGGAGGCCGTTCCTTTTGCCCCCCTTTTACATTCTCTTCCCTCCTTGCTGAACGGGATAGATTTTGAAAGTGAAAGTAAAACCGGAAAAACAGCGCGCATAAGAAAGCGATTGCGCGCTTTCGCGAATGTCAGCAACTGCATGTAATTACAGATTGCACACTTCCCACCTGAAACACCCCCTACCGCTCAACGTGCCTTTGTGTTTAAACCAGCCATCTTGTGGCAAGTTTCTGAAGCGCCCCAGAAGCGGCTCTCTGCACTGCGTCACTAAAGTTAGGCGCCTAATCTTTTTTTGACGGATAATAATAATAATCATCTTGCTATAGTCAAAAGCATCAGCAACAGGTGATATCTATTGGCATAGGCACAACCCTAAAATGCGTATGTGTGGAGACGCATAGTGTTTTTTTTACAAAGTGACTTTGCAACTACTGGCATGCATAATGCGGCATTTATAGTCATTTTTGCATATCTGTGTGAGTGGGATCATTTTGACATTGTTGTGTGTACGCGAAACATTTCAAAAACGCCAAGGAAAAACGTTTTCATTTTTTAGTACATTGTTGTACCCTTTGTGCAGCTTAAATGTGTGAAATTTCAACTGAATTGTGCAAGCAAAATGCACTTTGTCCATTGTTAGTAGTGTAGAAATGCATAAAGCACCACTCAAACAGAAGTCACTTTCAAATCAAGCAGCTTTCTGTTGGTCAACACCACGAATTTGTGTGGCCAACTTAAACACAGGAGCTCAACCTCACATGAAACTCAAAATTACTTGATTTCACCTATAATTTTTCCACCGATAAATGATAAATGTGACCAGACCTTTATAAGGTTAGCTCACCCGAAATTAAAAATTCTGTCATTAATTACTCACCCTCATGTCGTTCCAAACATGTAAGACCTTCGTTCATCTTTGGAACACAAATTAATTTTTTTTTTGATGAAATCCGAGAGATCCCTGACCCTCCATTGACAGCAAGTGTCATTCCACGTTCAAGGCCTCTAGCGCCATTTTGGAGTGTATCACAAGGCATGCATGTGCTCTCCTCTGCATGTAAACAACATAGAGGCAGAGGAGAAGAATTGTTGAATAAAGGCATTATTTATTTTATCTGTACAAAAAGTATTCTCGTAGCTTCATAAAATTACAGTTAAACCACTGATGTAACATGGATTCTTTTAACAATGTCCTTATCTTCTTGTCCTATCTTTCTGGACCTTGCTGTTTATGGACATCAAGAAGCTCTTGGATTTCATCAAAAATATCTTAATATGTGTTCCCAAGATGAACGAAGGTCTTACAGGTATGGAACAGCACAGGGGTGAGTAATTAATGACAGAATTTTCATTTTTGGGTGAACTAAACCTAAGGCCATTATACACTATATAAACTTTTCCCAGCTCAGTTTTTGCCCTGATTTTTTAGTCTGAACAAGTCAATCCTAGTTGCTGTAAGTCAGAGCCAGTCTACAAGCCGTTGGAGTAAAATCGTAGTGTATGAAGGGCACTCTGATTTTTTTCCTTCAGACTGTGATTCCATTCATTTGGAGTATATCGAACATAATATTTTGATAGTTTTACAACACTTTGTAGTATTTAGTATGACGCATGTTTTTTGTGTTAGTTTGTGTTGTGTTCAGAATGACTTGAAAGTTTGGTAGAAGTCATTTAGTGCATGATGCCCAGTTTCTCTCTGTAACCATTTACAAAGTCAAGAAGTGTTTAATGCCTAGTGTTTTGAAATCAGTTCAGTAAAAGTCATGTAGTGAATTAAAGATGGATCTGGATTTTCAGGAGGACTCCCTTGATGGCTCTCATTTTAGCATCCTTTTACATCTCTCGGCCTGACAATGGCTGAATTATAATGGTCCACCCTTGGGACGCCAGATAATTGCCAGATTAGTTGCCAGAGCCCAGAGGATGATGTGGCCTAGTAGTTTAAGATCTGAGCTTCTAAACCCACGTTGCTCCTGTGGAGGAAACTGTACAGAAAGACATAAATAGCATCTTTTTTTCCTTGCAGGATTGCTATTTTATTCTTATATGCAGATAAAAACATGAATTTAAAGACAAGACCCCTAACTCTCAGGCACAGTGAAAGCTAGTGAGGTGAAACAACAGATGCAACTGGAGAAAGTACTAAACTAGAAGTACTAGCTGTCTGAATATTCCATTTAATATTCAGCAATTTTACATGAGCTACAAGCTGAGCTGATCAAATTTCAAAATGTGTTTTTGCCTAGTATCAGAGGAGAGGGAATGCTAAATTGCACATATGCGTAACCAGTTGCGATAGAGAAAACTTCTGTAATTAAATCTTGCTTGTTTGGAGACTTGCCAGGTTAGTGCAGGGGTCTCCAAGCTTGGTCCTAGAAGGGCGGTGTCCCGCAGAGTTTAGTTCCAACCCTAATTAAACACACCTGAACTAGCTAATCAAGGTCTTACTAGGCATGCTAGAAACTTCCAGGCAAGTGTGTTGAGGCAAGTTGGAGGTAAACTCTGCAGGACACCGGCCCTCCAGGACCGAGTTTGTAGACCCCTGTTAGTGGGACACTATTAAGATTCTGCAGCTCCCGTCCAGGAGGGCTACTGTCTTGCAGAGTTTAGCTCAATGCCACAATTGTGAGATATAAACTTGCAATTCTGAGAAAAAAGGTCAAAATTGTGTTTATATCAATTCTGACTTTATAACTCGCAACTGCAAGTTTATATCTCGCATTTCTGACTTTTTAACTCTCTATTGTGAGTTTCATCATGCAATTCTAAGCAAAAACGTCACAATTGCAAAATATATACTTGCAATTCTGAGAAAAAATGTCAAAATTGTAAGTTTATATCTCACAATTCTGACTTAATTTCTCAGAATTGCGAGTGTATGTCTCGTAATTCTGACTTTATAACTTAAATTCAATTGTGAGTTTATATCACACAAGTTTTCACACAATTCCTCAGAACTGTGATTTATATCACAATTCTGTGAAAAACGTCAAAATTGAGAGAATTGTGAGAAAAAAAGTCTGAATTGCAAGATGGAATCTTGCAATTTTGAGAAAAAAGGTCAAAAATTGAGATCTTGCAATTCTGACTTAATTTTCTTAGAATTGCAAGTTTGTGTCTCGTAATTCTGACTTTATAACTTGCAATTGTGAAGTTTCAGAATTGTGAGTTTGTATCACGCAATTGCAGGACACCAGGACCGAGTTTGTAGACCCCTGTTAGTGGGACACTATTAAGATTCTGCAGCTCCAGTCCAGGAGGGCCACTGTCTTGCAGAGTTTAGCTCTATCCCAAATCAAACACACCTGAAAAACCTCTCTCTTTACGATTTCTAGAAATTTACAGACAGGTGTGTTTGATTAGGGATGGAACTAAACTCTGGCCCTGCAAACTCATTTCTGTTTAGCTGTAATTAATCATAACTTAACCAGCTAATTGATTCAGGATCACTAGAAACGTCTATGTAGGTATGTTGGAACTGAACTGTGCAGGTTAGTTGTACTTCAGGAGCCAGATTAGACACTCCAGTGCTAGATTTTTTATGGGTTTTGATATGACTGTGTGGAATGTGGGCAACATGGAAACCACATGGAAACTATCGACTTACACTGTTTTCATTACTGATTTTAATGGATTTTATCAGGAAGGCATTTTAGCCCTCAGAAGTAGAACTAATGATATGGCTGAAAATGTTATGAATTAAACATTTGTTAGGTGGTTGAAACTGCTGCTGTAGGGCTTGAGTGTGGCATGGTGGTAAGAAATCCATGTTCTTGTTGTGTGTGTGCCAATGTTATTGGAGAATCAAGGTCAGGGATCCCCAGGGCTAAGAGGGGTTTTACTGCTGATCATTCAGCCTGTCCTTGTTTTGAACTTGAATTTTTAAATAAATTTAAATTCTGTTTCTATGGAAGCCCATCTCTGCCACTGAATAAAAAAAAAGGTAATTGCAGCTTTTTATCTCACGATTCTGGCTTTTTTTTCTCCCAATTGCGTTTACATCTCGCAATTTTGACGTTTTTCTCGGAATTGTGATATAAATCGCAGTTCTGAGAAGTTAAACAAAAATTACGTGATATAAACTCACAATTGTGAGTTATAAAGTCAGAATTACAAGACATACGCTCGCAATTCTGAAAAATTAAGTCAGAATTGCGAGATAAAAAACTCACAGTTTTGACCTTTTTTCTCTTGAATCTCGCAATTGGGATGTTTTTCCTCAGAATTGCGTGTTAAAACTCACAGTAGTGAGTTAAAAAGTCAGAAATGCGAGATATAAACTTGGAATTCTAAGAAATTGTCAGAATTGCGAGATATAAACAATTCTGACTTTTTTCCTCAGAATTGCGTGAAATAAACTCACAATAGCAAGATAAAAAGTCAGAAATGCGAGATATAAACTTGCAGTTGCAAGTTAAAAAGTCAGAATTGCGAGATATAAACACAATTTTGACCTTTTTTCTCTGAATTGCAAGTTTATATCTCACAATTGTGATGTTTTTCCTCGGAAATGAGTGATAAAACTCACAATAGCGAGTTAAAAAGTCAGGAATGCGAGATATAAACTTGCAGTTGCGAATTATAAAGTCAGAATTGCGATATATAAACAATTCTGACTTTTTTTCTCAGAATTGCGAGATATAAACTCGCATTTCTGAGAAATTATGTCAGAATTGCAAGTTATAAACAATTCTGACTTTGTTTTTCTCAGAATTGCGAGATATACACTCGCATTTCTAAGATATTAAGTCAGAATTGCGAGATATAAACACAATTTTGACCTTTTTTTCAGAATTGCAAGTTTATATCTTGCAATTGTGACATTTTTCCTCAGAATTGAGTGATAAATCCCACAATAGCGAGTTAAAAAGTCAGAATTATGAGATATAATTGTGATATAAATAAATTCTGAGAAATTAATAACAATAAACTTCAAATTGTGAGTTATAAAGTCAGAATTGCAAGATATAAACACAATTCTGACCTCTTTTTCAGAAGTTTATATTTCACAATTGTGAGTTTTTTCTCACAATTGCGGGTTTTACATAATTTTTGACACTTCTACTCAGAATTGCGTGATATAAACTCACAATTGCGAATTATAAAGTCAGAATTACGTGACATAAACTTGCAGTTCTGAGAAATTATTTCAGAATTGCAAATTTATCTCTCAGTTGTGACTTTTTTTCCCCAGAATTGTAAGTTTATATCTCGCAATTCTGACTATCTAACACACAATTGTGAGTTATTAGGTCAGAATTGTGAGTTATAACCACGCAGTTAAAATACCAGTCTTTTTTTCCCCTCCTTGCAGTTGCGAGAAAAAAAGTCAGAATTGTGAGTTTTAAATCTCTTAGTTCTGACTTTGTAACTTGCAATTGCAACTTCATATCACGCAATCACGCAAAAAAGTCAGAATTGTAAGATAAAAAAAGTCGCAATTACATTTAAACATTATTCAGTGCCAGAAACGGGCTTGAATATGTTTCACATGGAAATACACTGTAGTGACAATTGATTGTGAACAGGGTTTCTCATTGACTTCAGTGCAAGCCTTCTTTAATTGCATTGTTGGCGCAATGCCATTTTTTATGGCATCAGTTGTGGTTATTGATTTTGGACAGCCGGTATTTAGATTTATGAGTGTTCATTCATTAAAGTTCTGTATTTAGATGAATCACAAACAGTTTTCTTCTAAAATGGTATTTGAAAGGTTAACAATTTTCATGGCCAACTGGAAGCAAGCAACTCTGCTTTCACTGAAATGAAATACTATTAAAAAAATCCATGCTGAAGTAATATCATTTGGCAGATCAAGAATAAATCAAGTCGAAGTAGACAGTACATATTAAAGAGCTTGTGGTAATTGGCCATTCACCCTAAAAGCGAAAATTCCGGTTTCATGGCAGGCGCTACAAATAAGTTTGAGTCTGTTGTGTTATTTACTCCCTTAATGTCCTTTTGGAATTCTGTTCCGATTATAGCAGTAGACATTATAAAAGGACTGCTTCTCACATTTCAAAATAGACATTTGGTATCTTCACAATCACAGAGCTATTTGGCAGAGCGTTTGTAATTCGTTTTTGCTTACAGTAACACTAACCGCAAGTCAGAGAGGTGAACAATTGTTTGTTAATCTGTCAATTTGCATGTGTGGTTGAGCAAATTGACTCTGCAGCTACAACCTTTGTAATGTAAACATTCAGGATGGTTGTAATAGAAATGCATGTGCGGACCAAGGAAGGTATAATGTTTCTGCTTTTCTGTGCCAGAGTAGCTACATAATGACCTGAGAGAGCTCATTAGGAGAATAGAGTAAATTGTGGTCTTAAAAATGGCCCAAGGGATAACGTCTGCTAGATGGGCCATAAACTCACAAAGGAAATTTGCAAAGCCTATCCACCTTTTTTTCCCTACACCCCATGATGCTTTGCGTGAATAAAAGAAAAATATGCGGTGGACTGAAAGGAACTCTTGCCACAGACATTTACAGTGCTGCTTGAAAGAACCCTTTAGAATTTTCTATATGTCTGCATAAATATGACCAAAAAGTTCATCAAGTTTTGAAAATTGACAAAGAGAGGCCAGTTAAACAAATGAGGTGAAAATATATACTTTGTCATTTATTTATTATGACAAATTATCCAGTGTTAAATATTTGTGAGTTGCAAAAGTATGTGAATCTCTAGGATTGGCAGTTAATTTGAAGGTGAAATTAGAGTCTGTCTGTTCAGAAGTGCTTTCAGTCAATAGGACGACAATTAGGTGTCAGTTTATGCCCTGTTTTATTTAAAGAACAGGGATCTATTAAAGTCTGATAATGTTTGTGAAAGTGAATCATGGCACAAACAAAGGAGATCTTTGAGGACCTCAGAAAAAGAGTTGTTGTGGCTCATCAGGCTGGAAAAGGTTACAAAACCATCTCTAAAGAGTTTGGACAAATCCACAATCAGACTGATTGTGTACAAATGGAGGAAATTCTAGACCACATCTCCCCAGAAGTGGTCGACCAACAAAGATCACTCCAAAGCAGTTTCTGAGGTTGCAAAGAACCCCAGGATAACTTCTAAGCAACTTTCTCACACTGGTTAATGTTTAAGTTCATGAGTCCATCATTAGGAGAGCAATGAGCAACCATGGTGTGCATGGCAGGGTTGCAAAGAGAAAGCCACAACTCTCCAAAAAACACTGCTGCCTGTCTGCAGTTCGATAAAGATCATGTGGACAAGTCAGAAGGCTATTGGAGAAATGTTTTGTGGACGGATGAGACCAAAATATAATTTGTGGTTTAAATAAAATGTGTTATGTTTGGAGAGAGAAAAACACTGCATTCCAACATAAGAAGAACCTTATCTCATCTGTGAAACATGGTGGTGGTAGTATCATGATTTGGGCCTGTTTTGCTGCATCTGGGCCAGGACGACTTGCCATCATTGATGGAACAATAAATACTGAATTATACCAGCAAATTCTAAAGGAAAATGTCAGGACAAGTGTCCATGAGCTAAAATCTAAAGAGAAAGTGGGTCATGCAGCAAGACAACGACCCCAAGCGCACAAGTCATTCTACCAAAAAATGGTTGAACAAGAACAAAGGTAATGTTTTGGAACGGCTGAGTCAAAGTCCGGACCCTAATCCAAATAAAATGAACCAACATCCCAGGGTTCAAGTGTTTCTGTACTAAAGAATGGGCTAAAATTCCTACAAATCATCGTAGAGGACTGATCAGCAGTTACAAAAACATTGCCTGCAGTTATTGCTTCAAAAAGGGGCCACAACAGATACTGAAAGCAAAGATTCACATACTTTTGCACCTCGCAAATATTTAACACTGGATCATTTTTCTCAATAACTAAATGACAAAGTGATGTGTTGGGATTTTTTAAATTTACATACTTGTACAAGAAGTTATGTATTATGAACTATGCAAATGTTTATGAATTATTATTGTTAACAACTCATAATTCTTATAATGCTGTATTAACAACTCATAAGAATCATATACTAGATGTACTGAACATAATGAGCTCTTTGTGTGACTATGGCACGTATATAATAGACCCGTACAGTCTGTACTTGGCCTATGTCCTTGGGTTAGCTATGTCTAGTTTTAATTCCGGCCTAACATACGTCCTGTGCATAGCTCTGTTATTTTCAGTATTAAGAAACTTCACATGTCTGAGCTTCAGCAGCTTTTAGATATATGAACCAAATGTCCATTCTGCACTTCTGTAGAGTGTAAAAACCACAGAGAAAACCTTCAGCTTCTTCTTCAGCTTCTTTCCCTTTTCTGCTCTGAAGCTCACAGGCTAGCCTACAACTTCTTCTATAGACTTAACCTTCTCAGATTTGTAAGACTTATATGATTGATACAGTTTATAGATTTCTCAGATTTATGTTAACTTAATTTGATTTGAACTGATTAAGTAAGTTTGCGTTATGCAGTTTATTTGTGAAATGATTGGATTGAACGTTCTTATTGAAACTTAATTTTATTTCCTCATTTTTAAGTTATTAATAATTCTGTTACTCATTTGCATTTGCATCTTAAACATTTTGAATAAATTTGTAACTTCTCCAGCCCACCCGTCTGATGTGGATTCGATTTTGCATCACAAAGTATATATTTTTGTCTTGTTTGTTTGATTGGATTCTCTTTGTTAACATTAAGGACTTGTGTGTCAAAATCTAATGATGTTTTGCATTATATTTATGCAGAAATATAGAAAATTCTGAAGGGCTCGCAAACTTTCAAGCAGCACTGTATGTTACACTGTCACATTAAAATACACAAGCGTTACATTATTCTCCTGACTGTCTGGAGACATTTGCAGCTTCTTCAGTCAAACTGACAAATAAGTATTGAAGTATATGTGGTAGATAGCTGCTAGAAACCACAGTGATGTAGCTGTGCAACGACGCCACCTTGTTCGATTGTTACAGAGATTATTGCATTCTGGTGTCATTTAAGAATGACATTTGAGATGTTAGGATGGAAGGAGAGATCTCTGTTTAAGGAGCCTGATTTAACCCTGGATTCTTTAAATAACTACAGAAGGCATAAGAGTGACTTGGCTTGCAATACAGTACATGTAAGTCAGGAGTGACTGCTGACACAACTGCATTATTTGTGTTGTGACCTTTTGCCATCCACCATACAGGATATAGAGAAGTCACAGATAATGTGAGAGACTTCAGCTGACTGAGAAAGATGTCATGTGTCAATAGTCTTTGAAGAAGCACAAGAGTTCATTTCTGCTTCATCATAAAGAGCCCCACTAACCCTTCAGATATCATTGCTATTTACGTCAGAGTGGAAAAAGGGGATTTTTTTTTTAAAGTAATCTAACCTCTGACTATAAAAGTGTATAGTACTCCTGATATGGTTACCTGAGGGTATAAAATAGAGGCATTGTGCCATCACCTTGTTTTGATGAGCTAAAGTCCATGTAGTGAGATATAGTAACAGTCATCATATCGTATAGCATTGGCTTCATAAAGGCAGTGTTGGTTTGGACAACTGAACTCTTTTTCATAATCTTTATCTGTTACAAATGTAATTGTTTTTTTTTGGGGGGGGGGTACGAATGATTAATGATTTTTGGAGTGACTAAAAAGAATTAAAATTCTGACATTTGGGTAACCAAACTGTCGATGGGCCCAATTAAAAAAATTAAAAATACTATGGAATCAGTGGGGACCATCAGTTGTTTGGTTGCACACATGCTTCAAAATATCTTCTGTTGTGTTTAGGTAAACTGAGTAATACACAACTATCATTTTTGGGTGAAGAATCACTTTAAATTTCAAGTGTGATAATATAAAATTCTTTTTTATAAAAGTCCACTTCCAGAACAACAGTTTACAGATTGGTTATTTTATATACTTTTTAATCTCAAATGCTCGTCTTGTCTTGCTGTCCCTGAACTCTGTGTATTCTGGTTCAAGACAGTTAGGGTATGTCGAAAAACTCCAAACATATTTTCTCCCTCAACTTCAAAAATCGTTTCAAAATCATCCTACATCCCTGCAGAAGTTCCGACCCAGTCTTTGCCAAGTGAACATCCAAAGAAGATTAAACACCCTTTAAAAAAAAGGTAAAACAGTGATATAGGGCGATTTTGAAATTGAGGGAGAACATGAGATGGGAGTTTTTCGGCATACCCTAACTGTCATGAACCGGAACAAAAACAGAGGTCGGGAAGAGCAAGCGAAGACAAGACAAGTGTTTGACATTAAAAAGTATATAAATTGTATTATTTTTATGAAAATAACTGATTGTTTCGCTAGATAAGACCCTTCTTCCGATCGTTTACAACCGCATTTGGGATCGTTTGAAGCCACATCTAAGCTGCATTTTGTAAGTTCAAACTCGGGGCACCATATCAGTCCATTATATGGAGAAAAATCTTGAAATGTTTTCCTCAAAAACCATAATTTCTTTATGACTGAAGAGAGAAAGACATGAACATTTTAGATGACAAGGAGGTTGAGTACGTTATCTGTAAATTGTTGTTCTGGAAGGAGACTTCTCCTTTAAAATTCACATTTTTTAATCATTAAAATAACAATTTCGGGTCAAAGTGAACCGGAAAAGGGAATGAAGGTATAGAAGTTTTTCAAAACCATCTAAAACCAAAATTAATACAATAATACAAGAGTATTGGCATGTTTTAAACAAGTTTTTTTTATTTTTATTTTTTTTAAATGATACAAAACTACTAACAAAAAGCTCATAAGTGGACACTCTTATTTGTCATTGACCCTTCTGCCTTGCAATTGCTTAATGCCATCGTACAAATGCATACATAAGTAAACGGGTACGTACAGGGTGACCATACGTCGCCTTTTTCCTGGACATATGCTGGCCAGGATTTCTATATTGCCTAAAATATTGCCAGGTTTTGACTTTGTTTTCCTGTTTAATGAAGTTTAAATAGAAATAAAGCCGCAGTTCTGAGGAAGGTAGTCAGAATTGCAATATGAACTCAATTCTGACCTTTTTTTAAGTAAGAATTGTGAGTTCTAAAGTCAGAATTCCAAGATATAAACTCACAGCCCTGACTTTTTTCCTCACAATTGCGAGTTTACATCTCACAATTCAGATTTTTTTTTTCAAAACTGATATAAAGCAAGCAGAATTGCAAGTTTATATCTCGCAAGATATATCTCGCTGAGAACATATCAGTCTTTTTTTTTCCCTCAAAATTGGACTTTATAACTCGCAATTGTGAGTATATATCTCACAATTCTGAAAAAAAAAGTAAAAATTCTGAAATAAACTCACAATTGTGAAGAATTGCAAGTCATAATTGTTTTTATCTCACAATTCTTACTTTATTTTTTGCAGTTGCGGGTTTTATATAATGCAATTCTGAAGCACATGATACTAACAAGCAAAGTCAGAATTGCGAGATAAAAAGTCATAATAATTGCTGTGGGTAGAAACAGGGTGATCATACGTCCCCTTTTTTTCCCAGACACATGCTGGCCAGGATTTCTATATTGCCTAAAATGTTTTCATACTTGTTAAAGGATATTATCGAAAAGTAGTTTGACCAAAAACATGCAGGCATTGTACATAATCAACCATTTGCATGAGGAGTGTGAGACGATGGGATCTACAGAAAATGGTCAAAGTGATGCAAATACACATACATGTTAGGTGTGTTAGACTTGAAACCGCTGATCGTTTTATGACATGACAACGATTTTAAAGCATAGGAGCCATCTTCCTTCTATAGCTTTCACAATACTTTTCAATCATTACCTTCAGCAAGTATAAAAACAGTCAATACAGTAATCCTGGCCAGGACGTGTCCGGGAAAAAAGGGGACGTATGGTCACCCTAGTTACAAAAGAATTCAGTCATATGACAGAATGAATCAGGAAGCCACAACATAGGCCATCCATCAAAAATCCTAGCCTTATTACAACTACTGTCAGATGCCAACAAGCATCTAAGGAGTTTGTTTGTTAGTAGTTTTGTGTTGTAAAAGTGCATCATTTTAGTGAGACAGTGTTGGTGTACAGTATTTGGCATGGTATCATTCAAATGCCAATTAATTTGCTTCCCCCCCACTTATCTTGGATTGTGGAATAGAAAAAGAGTGCAGTGACTGAAAGAAGTCAGGGCATCTTCCCAGCTACTGAGAAGAGGGTAAGTAGAGCACAAAGTCTGCCACCACCTCTAGGGCAAGTGCTGAGTATTTTAAACTGACCTCTGCCATGATTGGGCACAGAAGAGGAAGTGTCTCTTCCACTTATGCATCCTGTCTACATGGGCATATTATGGTCTGGCGAGGCCCGCGGGGCACCAGACACTTTCTCTTCTTAATAATTTCCAAAGCTGCAATCAGAAGAGTAAACACAGCCATTTAATTTTTTTCAAATGGGCAAAATCTAGCCATTTCAATGGGAATCCATTTGATCAGGTGTTCTGCATGATGTTGATTGGTTTGAAAGTATCTTCTGTGTGAACTCTGCTTCATACATCACTACACTAGTGACAATGAACTTTTTATGTCCTGCACCGTAACATTCACAATCCTACCTAATCTCATGAAGGAAACCTACCTGTGGGAACTTTTTCGCAAGACGCGGAATATGTACCAATATGTACATATCACTGCAGTTTCCATTAGAAATAAACACTAGAGGTGGTAAAACAGTGTGCACTTGTAATTGTTTTTGTACACATTTATGATTACAGCTCCATATGTTACGCTTTCCAGATGTAACAAGCTTGCTCGGTAGCTCAGCCAGCACAGAATTGGACTTGCAGAGTCCTTGGGTATGAATCCCATGAAAAACATGACTTCCAATGAAAGATCTGAAAGACAAGAGACTGAAAAAAAAGCTAAAATGCCATGCTTGTGATTTGCATTTTTACATCACATTCGCTTTTGTTCATATTATCGGGTAGGTTTAGGTGTAGTGCAGATGGTACATTATTTTAAAACGTCACAGAGCGTTAGACCTATAGCGCAATTCAACAGACATTTCAAGTCAGAACTGCGGTGACCATGTACATTGATCTGTTCCGGGAAAAAAAACAGTCTTTTAGCACCACTCAATGGACATTTCACATCGAATATGTCACGAAACGCATATGGCATGTATTTCGGATGAAACACAATGAATGCGGTCATTACTTTTGGAGGTGGATGCCTTCTGTTTAGGAATGCAATCTTGTAAGACAATATACAGAAATACTTTGATGACAGACAACATTTCAGATGCTATGCAACAAGATCGGTACGCTGGTTTGTCACATGACTTTTAGCACAAAGTCACATGACTTTTTTGATTCACATGGAGGATTTATTATTTATCGCATAGAGATTTTATTTCCATCTCCCATTATTTTTAAGGTTTTTTTTGGCATTTTTTGCCTTTATTGTGATAGGACAGTTTAGAGCTGACAGGAAGCAAAGTGGGAGAGAGTTAAGGAGGTGGGATCAGGAAAGGTCCTTGAGTTGAGATTCGGACTCAGGACACCCGTAGCACAATGGCGTTGTGTGTCAACGCACTACCCACCAGGCTATCGGGCCAAGCATTAACTCTTTTTCGGCAAGTCAAAAACCATCTCAAGTTTTTACGAATTAAAGGATTTTGTGGGAGAGAGATAGGAGCCGGATTTGGGACATTCATAGTGCAGTGTCAATGTATGTTAGCGCACTGCCCACAAGGCTATTGGCGCCAAGCTGTAACTCTTTTTAGCAAAAGTCAAAAACCATCTCAAGTTTTTGCAAATTAAAGAATTTGGTTGGAGAGAGATAGAGACGGGATCAGGAAAGGTCCTCAAGTTGGGATTCGAACTTGGGACACCCATTGTGCAATGTTAGTGTATGTCAGCGCACTGCCCACAAGGCTATTGGGGAGAGAGATAGGGGAGGGATCAAGAAAGGTCCTCAAGTTGGGATTCGAACTTGGGACACCTGTAGTGCAATGCCATTGTATGTCAGCACACTGCCCACAAGGCTATCAGCACCGAGCTTTAACTCTTTTTCGCACAAGTCAAAAACTCTCTCAAGTTTTTGTGAATTAAAAGATTTTGTGGGAGAGAGATGGGGGGTGGATCAGGAAAGGTCCTCGAGTCGGATTCGAACTCGGCACACCCATAGCACAATGGCATTGTATGAAAAACCATCTCAATTTTTTGCAAATTAATTTTTTTTTCCAGAATTTGATGTTTCCATCACACGTTTCTGATGCGATACTTCAAAATGTGCATAAAAACAGGGTAATGGAAACATAGCTACAGTCTGACTATCTTGCATGGCTATTGAGGAGGTCTGACCTGAAAGAAAATGTAAATTGAACAAGCTTATTACACAAAATTAGAATGAAAGATCTAGACATGAAAGATGAAAGACCACACATATACCTGGCCAAATACCCTCCTCTTAAAGAATTCAGGAAAGTGGTCAAAAGTGGACAAAAAAGGTGAAATAAACTAACAGGTGTAAACCAAACTGCATCTTAATACCAGGGGTAATGGGTTTCGCATTCACAGCTTTCTAACCTATCCTAACCTCAATTTGCTTTTTTAGGAAACTTGTAAAAAAATTGTAGAAAACAACCAATGGACATTATGATTGTGCTTAGTGTAGAGCAGTGGTTTTTAACTCCAGTCCTCGGGGCCCACTGCTCTGCACATTTTGTATGTCTTCCTCATTTAACACACCTGATTCAGATCATCAGCTTGTTAGGAGAAAGATCCATGAACTGAACTGAGTGTGTCAGATTCAGCAACATACAAAATGTGAGGGCAGTGGGTCCCGAGAATTGGATTTGAGAACCACTGGTGTAGAGTAGTGGATCTTAGGATCAAGATGTCAATAATCAGTATTAAGATGGCCTACTTGACTCTCATGTATGTCATTTAACACTAAAATTTAGCCAGTGCAGTTGTTTAAGTACAAGATAAGTGAATATGCTTGTGCATTCTGTTGCACGGATCCCACACAAGTTGCATGACAGGATTCTCCTTGTCAGACTTTGCTTTTCTCATGCTCTTGCTCATAGATGAAAATAAACCAGACCTGAACTATAAACATTGCATAGACACAAAATGGAATTTATAACATTTTAGCTACATTGCAAGGAACAGTGGCTAACCACAATCATATATAACTGTTAAATGCATTTAACATGACAAAGTGTGTCACTACTTAATAATATTGCCGACAGCAAATGGAAAGGCACTTTAGAACGATTATGTGGGTGTTTAAAATTGCTTCTACTTATTTGCATCGCCATCTTTTCACAGCTCTCAGTTGGCTTATTTAAAAGGAAAAAAAAATCATTATAAGCGTTCACCTCAGTGGAGCCTCCGTATAGCTGCAAAACCTCCAACCTGAACACCCACGCCAGTACGAAACACATTATTATTCCCGAGGACAAAACCATGGTTACAGACTTGGAACATTAGGGAATAAATTGAGGAATGGAACACTGTGAAATAAAGTTAGCTTTATATCTGATTTGTATATGCTGAATAGAAATACATAATTTTTTTGGTAAGCACGTAGATACTTATATACTGATAATCAAGGAGAGTACAAACTATATACAGTAGTTTTACAGTTTTTTTTAGCACCAAAACTGTGTATTAATGTATTGATATCTATTGTTTTTTTATTTCTAGTCCTCTTTGTTCTGTCTCTCAGAAGCCCGTCCAACAAATAGGGCCTTTGATCAATATAATCTTTTGACCATCTGCAAGGAGACAGCTGTGTCCAGACATTAAAAATGTCTTGGACAGGAAATTGTTCCTCTCCACCCCCGTCCGATTTAAAGGATTAGTTCACCCCAAATTAAATTTTCTGGTAATTTACTCACCCCCATGTGATCCAAGATGTTTATGTGTTTCTTCAGTCAAAAAGAAATCAAGGTTTTTAAAGAAAACATTCCAGGATGTTTCTCCATATAGTGGACATCAATGGGAATCAATGGGTTGAAGGTCCAAATTGTAGTTTCAATGCAGCTTCAAAGGGCTCTACACAATCCCAGCCAAGGAATAAGGGTCTTACCTAGCAAATCAATTGCTAAATTTCTGAAAAAACACAATGCACAAATTCTCGTCTTGCACTAGCTCTGCGAAGCGCGTCTTCACGAATTACATAATCACGTTGAAAAAGTCACGCACGGTTAGTTCTTCGTCTGTGTTCTTTGATTCAAAAATGTAGGTTAGGCCGAAAAACTTCATCTCATTTTCTCCTCCAACTTTAAAATCATCTGACATCGTTGTTTTACCTTTTTTTTTATTAAAGGGCGTCTGACTTTCTTTGCACGTTCGCTTTGTGAACACTGGGTTGGTACTTCCGCCTACGTCACACGTGTCCTTTCCAACGTGACTATGTAAGGATGCAGAACTATACGGTGGCCGAGACAGCTCATCGCGCTGCAACTTAAGAAAACACATGCAAATAGAAAAAAACGACAACAAATTAAGAAAACATCTTCATCAGTTTGACAACACAGGCGCTGCAAATCCTCGCAACGCAAACACAAATACAGAAACGCGCTGCAAATTCTCACAACACAACCAAACACAGAAACGCGTTGCAAACACACGAACGCGCTGCAAACACACAAACGCGCTGCAAATAGCACGGAGCACAACGGAAATGTTTCGGGGGGTCTCAAAAAGTGACGAACCCAGCTGGGACCTGATTATTTGTTCAGTGGCTTTTGGTCAGAGTAGAGGTGTTGTCGTTGAACTAAAAGGTGATCATACGATTCATTGGTCTTTTGGATATTATTAGACTAATCTGACGAATTTCACTGAACAAATAATCTGGTCCCAGCTGGGTTCGTCACTTTTTGAGGTCCCCCTGAAACATTTCCGATGTGGTCCGTGCTATTTGCAGCGCGTTTGTGTGTTTGCAGCGCGTTTCTGTGTTTGGTTGTGTTGTGAGAATTTGCGGTGCGTTTCCGTATTTGTGTTTGCATTGCGAGGATTTGCAGTGCCTGTGTTGTCAAACTGATGAAGACGTTTTCTTAATTTGTTGTCGTTTTTTTCTGTTTGCATGTGTTTTCTTAAGTTGCAGCACGCTGAGCTCTCTCGGCCACCGTAGAACTAGTGCTAACTATTTTTTTTTAGAATATGACCAATCGTTTCACTAGATAAGACCATTATTTCTCGGGCTGAGGTCATGTGGAGTCCTTTGACGCTGCATTGAAATTGCAATTTGGACCCTCCACTCTCTGATCCCCACTTAAGTCCGCTATATGGAGAAAAATCCTGGAATGTTTTCCTCACATTTATTTTTGACTTAAGAAAGAAAGACATGACCAGGAAATTACCAGGAAATTTCAATTCTGGAGTGAACTAATAATTCAAAATTGAGTGCTTCCTCTGAGGTCATTTAGACAGACTGTTATTCATAGACTTCACACATACTGCAGCAAATGAGTTGACAGGAGGTCTTTATTGTTTAAAAGCAGTGTGTTTGCTTTTTTTCTTCTCATATTTTCAATATTGGCATAACCCAGGTGGCACGTAAACAACGTCCAGCCTTGTTCCTGTTTATTTTTAGTAGATTGTGACATGCTCAAGTACAAACACCAACTGCTTGAGCCAAGAAGATTGACATGATTGGACACACTTACAGCTTAGTGGAGTAAAACGTACTAAATTGTCTAAGATCCAAGCTCCAGTGAGCTTCATCTATGTTTTTAACAGTGAATAGTACAGTTGAGGTAAGCTCAGTTTCAGCAGGGCACACACCCTCATATGGCTCAAAGGGCAGAACGTAAAATACAGAATTGTTTGTGAGTTTCTCACTCAAAATCAGTTTCAAAAACCAATTACATTTCACAGTCGTGCATGCCTACTTACAAACTACTACCTCACTCATTCACAATACTGAACAGCACAAAAAGGTGCAAAAAATATCATCAGCTCCAGCATTTAACACTTTCCCCAGCTTCATGTATACTAAACTTGTGGTTTTCTGGCAATTAAGCAATGTTAAAAAATTACAGTAATGTACGCTGGTCCTTCTACAACCGCATGCTAACATATTTTGAAACCCACATCCATTCACTTTTCATAAATCATAATAAATTAATAGGTCTTTCCACATTTCTACACATCAGCCTTGCTTGAAAAATCAGTTTGGGGGATAAAATAAATAATTCTTAGATTTGGTTAAAAACTTGTGCTTGATAAAATTATGTCCATAGCCTTTTAATACTGATAAAGGCACTCATTGGCTTAAAGTGTGAAAATATGGAAATGGGAGTTACTGGAAATACTCAAATGAGTGCACATGTTTCCTTTGCTAACAGGCCGAGTCTCAAAAAACTTGCTAAGAACAAGCCTGGGTCATAGTTCACCCCAAAGTCTACCATTAAAACTTGTAAATTATTTATGCACCATTATTTGCCCGTAATTTATTCCATTTTTTAAAATGATCATTTCAAACACATTACGATAATGAGAACGTGGAGGGGAAGTGTGCTCAGTTGTCTTTTTTTTTTCTTTTGATTGGGGTGAAATGTGACCTGGTTATGTTTGCTTGTGAGATTCAACCATTACATTTCCAACATTAATGCACATTATGTATACGCAACACCTTCTAGCTAAAAATGGGTCAGAACTCAATGTTTCAATCAGTTTCAAGTACACATTCTCAGTGTTACCATAGCGCAAGTAATCTTACACTACATTCAGTTTTCTTTTTTATGTCAACTACAGTAGAGGAAATGAAAGAGAAAACTGAACGTTTGAAGAGAATCTCGCAAAGCAAGTTAGTTAAGCTGTCTTATAGCTAGCTACCCGAATACTAACACACCTGCTTTAAATGGCAGACACATTTAAAGGCAACTCTGTTCTCCCTTAAAGGGATAGTTCTGTCCCTCTGAAAAAAAATCTGTAGATTTCTGTCCCTCCACTGAAAGTCAATTATATACCAAAACATTTATGTTCAGAAATTTCGAACAAGAACCAATAAGGTTTGTTTCATGCCATTAAGGAAGTGCCCATTTAACATATTCAATTTGCTCACAAGCTCATGTATGTGCGCTGGTGTGCATATCCTTATGTATAAATTAGTGCTGTCAAATCGATTAATAGCGATTAATCGATTAATATTTCAGAAACATGTAATATATATATATAAATATACACAGTACACATATATTATGTAAACAAACTTATTTCGGATGCGATTAATTGCGATTAATCGATTTGGCAGCATTTGATCAAGCATCTTCAAAAGGACTGGATTAAACTTGATTGCTTTTACAATGTCTTTGATGCTTCAGAAACAAGCAAACAAACAAGATAACGTTTGGTGAAATGGACTTTCACTGAAAAACACTCAGGTTTCATTAAAAGTGAAGATAAATCTGAGAGATTTCTGAAATCTGAGAAATTTGAGAGATTGAGAACCAATAAGATTTGTTCCCAGCTATCAAGAACGTACCCATTTACCAAGTTGAATTGCTCACAAGCTCATGTATGTGCGTTGATGTGCGTATCTTTACGTATAAATTAGTGCTGTCAAATCGATTAATCGCAATTAATCAATTAATATTTATCAAATATATGTAATATATATTTGTATTCATATATATATATATATATATATATGACAGTACTCACACATATATTATGTAAACGCAAACTTATTTTGGATGTGATTAATTGCGATTAATCGATTTGGCAGCATTGATCAAGCCTCTTTAAAAGGATTGGATTAAACCACTTGATTGCTTTTACAATGTCTTTGATGCTTCAGAAAGAAACAAACAAAAAAGATAACGTTTGGTGAAATGGACTTTCACTGAAAAACTCTCAGGTTTCATTAAAAATTAAGATAAATCTGAGAGATTTCTGAAATCTGAGAAATTTGAGAGATTGAGAACCAATAAGATTTGTTCCCAGCTATCAAGAACGTACCGATTTACTAATCTGAATTGCTCACGAGTGCATGTATGTGCGCTGATTAATTGCAATTAATCGATTAATATTTATATATTGATATACACACAGTACTCACACATATATTATGTAAACGCAAACTTATTTCAGATGCGATTAATCGATTTGGCAGCATTGATCAAGCCTCTTCAGAAGGGTTGGTTTTAAGCACTTGACTGCTTTTACAATGTTTGGATGTTTTAAAAAAAAGATAACGTTTGGTGAAATGGACTTTCACTGAAGGGACAGAAAACGCTCAGGTTTCATTAAAAATTAAGATAAATCTGAGAAATTTGAGAGATTTCTGTCACTCCATTGAAAATCGATTATATCAAAACTTTGACATTTCAAAAATTTTAAACGAGAACCAATAAGATTTGTTCCCAGCTATCAAGAACATACCCATTTACCAATTTGAGCGCACAAGCTCACGTACGTGCGTTAATGTGCGTATCTTTATATGTGACCCTGGATCACAAAACCAGTCATAAGGGTCATTTTTTCAAAACTGAGATTTATGCATCATATGAAAGCTGGATAAATAAGCTTTTCATTAATGTATCGTTTGTTAGGATGGGACAATATTTGACGGAGATACAACTATTTAAAAATCAGGAATCTGAGGGCGCAAAAAAATCTAAATATTGAGAAAATTGCCTTTAAAGTTCTTCAAATAATGTTCTTAACAATGTTTATTACTAATCAAAAATTAAGTTTTCATACATTTACAGTAGGAATTTTACAAAATATCTTCATGGAACATGATCTTTCCTTAATTTCCTAATGATTTTTGCCATAAAAGAAAAATCAATAATTTTGACCCATACCATGTATTTTTGGCTATTGCTACAAATAAACCCCAGCGACTTAAGACTGGTTTTGTGGTCCAGGGTCACATATATAAATTAGTGCTGTCAAATCGATTAATCGCGTAACATATTTTGATACTCACATCCATTCACTTATCATAAATCATAATAAGAAGGGTTGCCAGGTTTTCACAACAAAACCTGCCCAACTGCTACTCAAAACTAGCCCAGTCGTGTTTTAAAAATTGCATTCGGGGAGGATAAAATACACGTTTATTGTCGGGGTTCCCCTGGTAAATTCGTATTTCAGTGGTTAAATCTGACATTATTGGGGTCGCTTCAACCCTCAGACATCAAAAACAACCTGCGGTAACAGTGTCAAAGTAGCCCAATTCCGAGGGAAACCACATATCCATATATAAATTACTGCTGTCAAATCGATTAATCACAATTAATCGATTCATATTTGAGAAAAACAGTAATCACACATATATTATGTAAACACAAACTTATTTTGAATGCGATTAATTGCGATTAATCAACTTGGCAGCAGTGATCAAGCCTCTTCAGAAGGCTTGGATTAAAACACTTGCTTGCTTTTTTTGAAGCATCAAAGTTTTGGTGCAACAGACTTTCTCTGGAAGGACAGAAATATCTTTATTTGTGGTTCAAAGATTAAATAAATTCTATGAGTTTGGAATGACATGGGGTGAGTACTTGATGACAGTTTTCATTTTTGGCTACTAACCCTATAAATACTGAGGTTTCTGGCTTTACATCAACATAATAGTGCATCCTCCTACCAGTCGTACCTATTACAACTGTCTGTCAGCGATGATATATAAAGACTAAGCTGGAGTGCAAGTGTTACAGCTAGCACCTACAAATTTAAACCTAATTCCCTGTGCAGTTTAACAAAAAAATAAGTCAAGGAAACAAGTTACTGGGCAGACTACCAAAACGGCTGCCGTTACATTCAGAGAACCCATGATCCTTGTGGAAACAGTAACGAAACTGGTGATTAAGTATTTACACGTTCCGGACCAGGTGTCCAGCACCTTAGCAGGCAAAAAAAGTTTATCTTATGATTGGTGCCCCTTCAACCGTGTGACGGGGGCTCGTTCCACCACTGCGTAACATCTAATGACTGAATTCAAACACATACAATTACACAAATAATAATTAAAGATGCTGCCACAAAAGTCACCGCGAATCGTACTTTTTCCATTTGTACACAAACAGTTCACTCACTCTTCTACAACATTTGGCCTCCATCTGGTTTGTGGAAGTCTTCCAAATAAATGTGGAAACCTCAGCCCACGACTTTCCATTCAAAACTTGATGAAACACTATGGTCGTGTAGGAAATGAGTGTCACAACTATTCTAGACTGACAAAGATGATTCTCAGTAAACGTCCTACTTCAATGAATGTTACAAATAAATAAAACTAGAAAACTGCTCACAATAATACATGAACCGCAGTTTTCACTTTAAACCGGTCTCAAAATTTGAAACAGGTTTTTAAACTGTGGCTGTACATTCAATGCCCAACTTCCCTTTTCCAGGCTAAACCTGTATTTTTACACTGATTTGTATTTTTGCGAACGCTGGCTGAAAGATTTTCACATTATCCCTTATTTCCTCAGAAGAATCAGTGTTCAAGACAAAACAAAAATATACCACGATCAAAGCATTGCTCCCATTTAACGTTCTTAAGACATTGTTTGAAGCAGCCCCTCCCCTTTATATTAAGCGAACAAATAGTCCTTGGATTCAAGGGTTCAACTGCTGGTGGATGCAGTTTAAATAGGTCACATGACACCTGAGCCCCTCATCACCCTGGTACTTCTACAGACGGACACAACAAGCTTCCAGTGAGCGCATACGTGAGGATGGGTACACATGCAAGTCTTTAAAACAGTCCCTTGGCAACAAGAGGGCGGAGTGTGTTGGTAGCAGTTGAGGTTCAAGCATATAGACACCAAAAGAGAGGCCCAGCTTTGGGGGTTTGAGTATCACAACCCACAGTATTCTCATGCTAATCACAGGATGGCCGTCCTGCTCCTGTGGGGATATAATGGAGTTGCCCCTGGCAACACTTCCACTTATTTTTCCCGCTTAGACTCCTGTCCTTCTCTCGCACAATCGCCAACCCGCATACGCAGCGTGCCGCTCTTGTGCAAGTGCCAGAGTTGCAGGAACTCCTCAGGCATGGCGTGAAATCTCGAGGATGGGAGAATGTTGTCGTAATAGTGGTGGCTGACCGGTCGCTCGTCAAGCCCTACCGAAAACGGCCAGAAACCGTAAGCGGTCACCTCTTCACACAAGCCAAGAGCAAGGCTCACCAGAAACAACCCTGTGGACAGCCGTTTCCCATGGACGCCGTGGTTCTTCCAGAATCGACCGACATTTTTAAGGAAGTCCGGGTTGGCAAAGAGGACAGTCTGGTTGGAGGCGGAGTCTGCGAGGGCGTGGTATGCCCGCAGGGAGGGGTCAGTGCCAGGCTTCATGGAGAACGCTGGTAAATAGATGTAGCTGGAACCATACACCTTCATACTCTCTACGAAGGGTTTACGTGACCATAGTAGGTTCTGAAAGCTGATGGGGAAAAAAAGAGGAACGACTTTTAATGCCAATTTAGAGTGATGTGTAAAAAAAAATTGTTCTTTCTGTAACATACTGTTTTTTTAAAGATACTGTGGCTAAAAAAAAAAATTCAAAAATCCCTAACTGAAATCATGAGTCATAGTTAACTAGCTCTTTATTCATACTGTGTTTTGTTAAACATCCTGTTATTTCATTGTGTGAAAAGGCAAGTTATAATAAAGTGTCTAAGCTTGAGTTTATCTCTGAATGTCTTATATATTTTTACGAACATTTACATTACAACACGAAGCATATTAACATTCTGTATTTAAAAATGTAAAAAAAAATGTATAAGTTAGTACTAACAAGGCACTTTGGAGATGTCCTGCCAGCTAATGCAAGAAACAAACATGCTAATCCACTAAGAAAGGTCGACATTCATCCCTTAAGACATGTAGTCAGCTGTCTGGAGAACTGTGTGTCTTTTTCTGACCATTCTGTCTCTGGTTTTCCTGCTGTTGCCGCATGCTGCTAACTTCCCCACAAACCACAAATAGCTACCGGCTGTCTCACATAGAAGGGCTTTATGAACTCTATCAGACAAAAGAATGCACTGTAATTGTAAGCTAGGATGAATAAGACATGGAAAAGTTTGTAATGGAAAATCATGGTATGGCAGAATGAGAGAAATAATTATTTTATTGAAACACAGTATTGCAGAAAAACAAATTTATAAATAAAATTTTTTTTGTTTCCATTGTTATCGGTATTCACTACTGAAATATTGGTATTGTAATTACATAAAGTATAATCAGTAGCGCTGTCAAACGATTAATCGCGATTAATCGCATCCAAAATAAATGTTTTTGTTTAGATAATATATGTTTATTTATTACATATGTATAAATACACACAGATGCATATATATAAATTTAAGAAAAATGTTATCTTCATATATTAAATATATTTATATATAATATAAATTATGTAAATATAAATATATACATGTGTGTATATATATATATATATACAGTATATATATATATACACACATAATAAATATCCACAGTACACATATCTATATTATGTAAACAAAACTTTTATTTTAGATGCGATTAATCATGATTAATCGTTTGACAGCACTAATAATCAGTGAATCCATAACCCCCCAAAATAAAAAAAAAGACAATAAATAAATAAGTGAGGAAAAGACACGTACTTCTTTTCAATAATGCTAGGATTCGCGCTCACCAGGTGTGTTTTTGTACCAACGTCAGTAGTGTACTCTTTGGACAGAGGAGGAAGGTTACATCTAGAAGTAGAAGAGATGGAGAAAGATTGCAGAAATTGTTTTATTGAGAGTGATGTTTCTCAGTCTGTGTCACAAGAAAGCATTGTTAATGTCATTGTTTCTTAATAAAGTGAAACAAACTCCCAGGTCTTACTGTGATGCTACTGATACTTCCAGCTCCACATAAACATCTTAATTTGAGAATATTTGTTCTATCACAGACTAGCAACCATCTAATTAAGGTTTTCAGGGTCACTTAATCTTCTAAGCATATGTGTTGGAGATAAACCCCGCAAGCAAATTTTCCCTCCAAGAAAAGCACTGGACACCCCTAGGTTAGCACTTGCAACACCCTCTAGCCCAGGGGTTCTCAACTCTGGCCCACGAGATCCATTTTCCTGCAGAGTTTAGCTCCAACCTTGATCAAACTCACCTGCCTATAACTTTCTAGTGATCCTAAAGACCCTGATTAGCTTGTTCAGGTGTGTTTGATTAGGGTTGGAGCTGAACTCTGCAGGAAAATGGATCTCGTGGGCCAGCGTTGAGAACCCCTGCTCTAGCGCACTAGTCACCAGACTTGGTCCTGAAGAGTTTAGATCTAACCTTATTTCCAACCCTACTCAAACACACCTGAACCAGCTAATTAAGGTCTAACTAGGAATATTAAAAACTTCCAGGCAGGTGAGTTGAGACAGGTTGGAGCTAAACTCTGCAGGACACCGACCCTCCAGAACCAAGTCTGGTGACTCCTGCTCTAGCCCCTGGTTCGCTGATACTCTCTGTGAACCATCAGATCAAGATCTGAGCTACTGAGATGAAAATGCCCAATTCAAAAGACCAAGCTGACCTGAGAAAGTATCAATCTTTCCTGTCCTCTTTCCTGCTGCCAAATAGCCTTGTCCTTCCCACAACATTTACTGACCACTTTCCTACACCACACCCACAACCGACCAGCATGGAATCCCCTATTCTTTTTTCCCCTCTTCTCCCATCCCTTAGACCAGGGGTGGCGAACGTCGGTCCTGGAGAGCCGCAGCCCTGCAGAGTTTTGCTTTAACCCTAATCAAACACACCTGAACAAGCTAAGCAATGTCTGAAGGGTTACTAGAAAGCTACAGGCAAGTGAGATTTTATTAGGGTTGGAGCTGAACTCTGCAGGGCTGCAGCTCTCTGGGACCGGAGTTCCCCACCCCTGGACTAGACCCTTTGCCATCTTCTACAGGAGATCATCACATCTTTCATGACTTGCAACTTCCCCTCCAAAATTACGTAGGCTTGGGTAACTCCAATTCTACCCTAGTAGTCTCTTTCTTCCGTTTTCTCTCAAAATACCTAAGTATTCAATCAGTTCTGTGACTTTCTCTCACAGGACAAGCTACTCGATAACAACCAATCTAGCTTCATCGATGGATATTCCACTGAGACCACCTGCTTGCTGTCAATAAAACTCTAAATCTGTCAAGAGAGAACTGTAGATGATCTGTTCTCATTCTTTTTGGCCTTAAATACTGTAAATAACCAGATCCTCCTGTCCACCAATTCTGACAAGTATGGCACTAAAGTGTTTTCAGTGTTTGCAGGCAGATCCTTTATGGTTTTCGGGAGAGGAAGGGTGTCTGCGCTAATCACTGGGGTGCCTCAGGGTTCAGTGCCTGGTCCTCTCCTTTTCTTGATATACACAACCTCACCCTGCTTGATCAAAAGGCACATGGCTCTTCCCTACCTGATCTTATGAAGAAAACGTACCTGTGGGAACTTTTTCGCAAGACGCAAAATACGTACCAGTAAGTACATATCACTGCAGTTGGCAACAGAAATTAGCACTCGAGGTGGTAAAACAGTACGTGTTCCACGTCTTGCCAAAAAGTTCCCACAGGTTCGTTTTCGTCATGAGATCAGGTTTGCTCTAACTGTTGTTCCAACCTGATGACCCTACGGTCTCAGCTTGTATCTCTGATTTCCCTTCAGACAAGTCCAGTTCGATGTTGCATTTGTCAATGCTAACAGCAACCAGGACAAGGAATCTGGTGGTAGTGTTCGATGGCCAGCTGGGTAGTGTTCAACTACCCAGATCTCAACAAAAGCCTGGCCATGCAGTTCAGTGCTTTATAATATCAGGAAAATCAGGCTTTTTCTTGTGCACATTGTGCAGCTCCTTGTCCAAACACTTGTCATTTCAAAACTAGACTACTGCAATGCTCTATTGGCCAGCATTCTAGTCAGCACATATATGCCTCTGCAGATGATGAGGAACTTCTGCTTTTCAATCAGACAACAAGGTTCCTCATTCTTATCTTGGTTTTCTTCCACTGTCTTCCTGCCTACTTCAAATTCAAGGATTTGATGCATGCTTTGAGGACTATGACTGTAAATGGAGCCTTCTACCTCAATGCTCCTTTCTGCAATTAAGAGTCAGTGAATAAGGGGCACAAAACGTTCCTTCACAATGAGGTACCTTTACTCTTCTGTGATGGGACGAACTGTCTACCTTCACTCAATCTCCAGAGACCATTACTACTTTTCAAGAGTTTCAACAGTTGAAGACATACCTATTTCTCAAGCACCTTTTTAACCCACAAAGGCACTTGAGTTTTTGCATTTCACCTTTGCTTTAGTTTGTGTGCCAATGTACTAATAGTTATAATAGGTTATATTCAAACTTGACATTATATGTTGCAAATATTGCTGGATATAAGCATTTTCTAAATGAATATATGTATGTAAAGCCAATTCTGTTTGAATTTGGATATGATTTGACACTCACAAGCAAATATTACCATCTTCTCACCTCATGATAAAGTCAGCTTGGTCAATTTCTTTTCCACAACCACTGTGTTTTAGGACCCCTCCATTGCCCACAACCGAACACTTCTTCAGAGGAAGCTGCAATGGTGTATCCTAGCAACACAAAAACAGTGGGAGTTACACAAATGGGTCGAAGCAATAAAGAGTCACACACACACACACACACACACACACACAGAGTATACTTCCAATGGATTCTTTTGATGAATACATATTCAAATCAAGGTTACTTCAATATTCATACGCTTCAAAGAGCATTGAACCTCTGAGTAAAACTGAATTGATGAAAAGACCCTTTTTAAGACCCCCTGGCGATTAATTTGCATTACAGGCCACTAATTTCATCTCGCACATATATAATTAAAAACTCAGACATTTTCCTTCTATAGGAGTTATAGATTTAAACCTAGAAAAACACAAAAAATCAAAAGCAGAATAATACTTTTTTTTTGGTTTGTTTTGCTTTTTAGTTTTTAGAGTATTGTTGGTAGTTGCTAAGCTGCTGAGTGGTTGTTAGTGTATTGATAAGTGGTTGCAATGGATTTCTAGGAGGTTTTTTTTACTGGTCCAGGGCAGAAAGGCTTACCCCATAGTCTGTATCACATTCTGTTCTCTACATATGGATTAGGTCTACTGATTTATATATGTAAATCAACAGACTTGGTGTGTTAATACAGAATTTATCTGTTATGTAGTCAAACATATGCAGATATATTACATATTATACTTGAGAATGTAGGTAACATTTACTGAATATGTGCAGTTATGCTATATATCAGCACTCTCTAAATAAATTAGAGGACAGGAATAAACTACTGTACACTAGCAGTCAAGATTTTTAATGATTTTATAAAAAAATTCTCTTCTGCATTTATTTAAGCCTGCATTTATTTGATCCAAAATGCAGCAAAAGCAGTAAAATTGTGAAATATTTTTACTATTTAAAATAAATTCTGTGAATATATTTGAAATCACCATCATTACATTAGTCTTCAGTATCACACAATCCTTCAGAAATCATTCTAATATGCTGATTTGCTGTTCCAGAAACAGTTTTTTTAATTATTATTATTATCAATATTTAAAATTAATTAGCACTTTTTTCAGGATTCTTTGTTGAATAGAAAGGTCCAAAAATCAGCATTTATCTGAAACATTGCCATTCAAAAGTCAGTATAATTGTTTCATTTTTTTATTTTATTTTATTTATTTATTTATTTGGGTAAAGAAATTATAGAAATTAGTACTTTTTTAGCAAGGATGCTTTAAATTGATCAGAGGTGATTATAAAGACATTTATAATGTTACAAACATTTTCTATTTCAGATAAATGCTGTTCTTCTGAACTTCTTTATTCACTGAAGAAACCTGAAAAAAACTGAATCTGCTCAGCTGATTTCAACATAATAATAATAATAATAATAATAATAATACATGTTTTTGAGCAGCAAATCAGAATATTAGAATGATTTCTGAAGGATCATGTGACTGGAGTAATGTTGCTAAAAATTCAGCTGTTGAACATTTTAAAATATATTCACACAGAAAACAAATATTTTAAATAGTAAAAATATGTCAAAATTTGGATTTACTTTGGATCAAATAAACGCAGGCTTGGTGAGCAGAAGAATCTATTTAAAAAAAAAAAAACATTAAAAATCTTACTGTTCAAAAACTTTTGACTGGTAGTGTATATTTCAACCTCAAAAAATGTCTTCATCTTTTGTTTCAAGGTTTGTGATTCAACACTACTGGAAGATGTTTTTTAATTAATGGAATGATCTAGAGATAAATCCATTTTAAATATCTAATCCTTTGGATACCAGTTTAGTGTTAATGGGGTAGTTTTGGGCTAGTTTTGCATAGCAATTGCACTGTAAAAAACAATATGTTGAGTCAACTTAAAATAATTTGTAACCTGGCTGCCTTAAAATGTTAAGTTCAGTCAACTCAAAAAAATGTTTATTCAACTTGAAATGTTAAATTATACTAAGTGACAACTTAGATATTTAAGTTGAATCAACTCAAAATTTTAAGGCAGCTGGGTTACTTACCCATCTGTTAAGTTTAGCAAACACAAATATCTAAGTTGTTAGTACAACTTAACATTTTAAGGCAGCAGGGTAACAAATTATTTTAAGCTGACTCAACAAATTGTGTTTTTTATTTTTTACAGTGTGGGCAGGTTTTGTTGTGAAAACCTGGCAACCCTGTACCAGTACCACTTGGTCAAACGTCATGTAAAAATCCCTCAGAAAACGAAGCTCTAGTACAGGCGTGGCGAACTCCAGTCCTGGAGAGCCGCAGCCCTGCAGAGTTCAGCTTCAACCCTAATTAAAACTCACCTGCCTGTAGCTTCAAGTAACCGTTTAGACCTTGATTAGCTTGTTCAGGTGTGTTTGATTAGGGTTGAAGCAAAACTCTGCAGGGCTGCAGCTCTCCAGGACCACCTGCTCTAGTAGGATGATATCAGCGCTCTCTTATCTGTTATCAGTAATACGTAATGTACTGATAAACATTACATGCAGATAGCTAAATGCACTTACAGTAAGTAACGTACAGTGTACTGAAACATAACACTGACAATGATAGATGATAGTGAACGTCCTTTAAGACTATGTGTGTAAATGTAACATTTTTTAATGGTGTCTCTGGACACCCATTCACGACTAAATCTACTATGAAAATATTCCCTCTCAGCTAAAAAACCCCCAACTGTGTCCATAGTAACATGGCTGCATAACCCTTAGATCTCATTGAATAAACACACTAAATCACAGTGTAACTACATTGGAGTGAAGCGGGGGTGTTTGTGAGTGTGTGTAGGATATTAGGTTGTGTGCTTGTGTGTCCATTAATAATAAGCGTGGGCTCTGAGACAGTGTAGGAGGAACACTGCGACTGAAAGGCGGCATGGTGCCCAGTACAGGACAATCAGGACCCGTGCGGGTGTCTCTCCCATGCCTGTTTATTTTTAGAAGGCAGAGTGCTGTGCTGAGCTTCATGGAGAGTGGGGGTGGAAAGAAAGAAAAAAAAAGGACCAACTGCTTCACTGTCAAACACTTAAAAAATATTCTAGACACTTATTTGTAAGTTCAGGTAACTTTTAGAAGATACGAAGGTCTTCACGTTAGGGCTGCACAATTAATCGAATTTGTAATTGTGATTGCAATTACAGATGCCACAATTATGTAATCGTTAAAAAGCACAATTACAAAAATAAATAAATAAATAAAAAAATCTGCTTTCTTAAGATGTGTGTGTACTTGTTTTTGCTACAAGGACAAGGACAACCTAAAAAATGATTGAAACCTATGAAACCAGTGGTCCCCACAATGTAAAAACAATGATTAAAAATAGAAAATGATGTTTATCTGAAAATGTAACAATGCAAACATATTTTCTGTAAGGGGTAGGTTTAGGGTTAGGGTTGGGTTAGGGGATAGACAATATCGTTTGGTCAGTATAAAAACTATAGAAGTCTATGGAAAGTCCCCACAATTCACAAAAACAAACGTGTGTGTGTGTGTGTGTGTGAGTGTGTGTATTTTTCCTACAGGTTATCTTAAGTTTTTTTCTTAGTGTTTTAATTTTTACATTTACTTTTTTTATTTAAAGAAGAAACTATATATAAAAAATGTGCCATGCAGTTGCTTCAAACAATAGTATAAAGCTATTAAAAACTGTGATCATCGTAATTAATAATCGCAATTACAGTTCTAAGGGAATAATTGACAGTTGTGATTTTTGTCACAATCGTGCAGCCCTAGTTCACATATAAAAATAAGTGCTATTACTTTTGATTTTCATTCGGTGTACAATTAAATGGACAACAAAATACCTGTAACACTGAAAGAAACCAACAATATTTGCTCTCTTATGATTCAAAACTCTTTGGTTCTGTTGAATTTATGGTTAAACATACTTGTGTTCACACGTTGAGAATATAATCTTAAATTAACAGCAATTTGGCACAGTTTACAGGCCTCTGGAAAAAACTGTATTAGGAATTTAAAGTTGATGACAGAAACTAAGGATTGTCAGAATGTTGTATATAATGTATGACAACAGAAATGCGCAAAAGCAAACCTAATGTGAAAATACAATGATGCCAAGGAAGAACACAAGGAAGTTTTATGTTTAACATTAGCTAATTTTCCTTTTTGAGTCTTATGTTGTTACAAAATCTAAAGCTGATGCCAGTCTTGGATTCAGTAGTAGAATCCCCAGAAGCCCCTACTAGATCTATATCCAAGGATAAAGATGTGTCAGTAAAATCTAGTCATATTTTTTGGCTCATTGACTTTTATTAAAGACAGTACCTGAACAAAGAATGGGTAGGTTTCATTGGTGACCGTGTGATAATGGTAGATCTCCCCATCGTACCACAAGACTTTGCCTAGTGGCGAGTTCTCCTTAGTAACAGCGAACATCCTCTTTGGATCACAGCATTCTGTCAACAGTTTCCTGCCAAAAAACAATTATGACACTGATTACAGTATGCAGAAGCAAAGGCTTTCGGTCCTTTCTAACTGACTTGGAACAAACACACTTACTAAACATACTTTACAAAACAGGGCGTATTAGCATTAGAGCACAATTATATAAAAGCACCGATAGAAAGGGAAAACAGCTGGTGATTTTGTGACAATGCGCACATTAAACAAAGACACAGCCAGATCATTTCCATAATGGCCAGCGCAATCTACCTAGAGCAGTGCAAATTAGCGCCTGCTTTAAGACATGCTTTAAACAATGGCGCAATACCAGTGATTTGACGAGCACAGACGTTAGTAAATCGCATTTGCGTGATTCATTTTATTACTCTCCACCCATAAATTTTGCATCTGAAAAGGAAACTCCTACAAATGCATATTCAGTAAGGTCGGGCGCAAAAATAACTGTGTCCACGCCTTTTCAGCGCTAATTCTTCAGTAAATCCTGACAGTACTATTTTAATGCCAAAAGACAAAAAGAACAACTGTTTGTAAATCTGGCCCAAATTCTTACACTTCAAATAATTTAATTGCTCATATGAAAGCGAGCATAAATGGAAAGCGTTTATTAAAAAATAAGTAAACAAAATGAATAATTAAATAGGCAAACAAGTGAATAAATGAATGAAAGCAGGTTTTGTGAAATATGAAAGCAAGCATAAATGGAAAGCATTTATTAAAAAATAAATAAGTAAACAAAATAAATGAAGTAACAATAAATGAACAGACAAATGAATGAATGAATGAATGCAGGTTTTGTGAAATTAAATTTTAGACTTTTTAGGACCAAGTAAAGAAAATTGTAAGGGGCCACAACGAAATTGATCAAAATTAAGTGCATTTATGATGAAGTCATGTTTTCTTAGAATTTTATGAAAATGAAGAGTTTATGAACAAAGTTTAAGAAGAAATATCTGCCAGTGGGGTCAGAAAAATGACCATTTCAAAGGGGAAAATAGGTTTATTTTTCTGACCCCGTTGGCGGATATTTGTCCGTAAACTTTGTTCATAAACTCCTAAATAAATTTGTACACATTTCTAAGAAAACAGTATGAGAGTTAATATCTTAATTTTGCATCTCAAGCAAATGTGTCTTGACTTAAGAAAGTTTCAACATTTGTAACTGGAAAGTGTAAGATTATTATTATTATTGTTATTATAATTTTTATTAGAATTATTATTCCCCCTGCATGCAACATTTAATGCCATAATTTTGAATTTAAGCCATAATTTTGAATTCAGTCTGTGCCAGTTTAATACCTTTTTAAGGTCTTCATTTATGGAAAGGTGAATAATAGACTTTAACTGCAAAATTTTGTTTTTTTTTTCAATATTTAGATTTTTTTGCACCCTTAGATTTCAGATTTTCAAATAGTTGTATCTCAGCCAAATATTGTCATATCCTAACAACCCATCAAAGGAAAGCTTATTTATATGATTTTTTTCAAGATGTATAAATCTCAGTTTCAAAAAAATTGACCCTTACGACTGGTTTTGTAGTTCAGGGTCACATTTTGCAACAGTTGTCACAAAAGCAAAAGAAAATATAGCTGCAAGCAGTGATGACGGGCCCTCGCACCACCGCAATCGCCACGCCAATAGAACTAGGAAAACGGTGCACAGCGGGCAACATCACACAGATATAAATATATGGACTTCTCTCTCCCTGTCTGACTCTCTCTCTCGTTTCCCCTATCCCCCCTCCTCCCTACAGTCAACCTAACAGTCAACACACACACACGCACCCACCACAAACACATAGAGGCAGAGTGAGATAAGATGTCTAATTGTTTTTTAATTTTCATTTATTCATAAAGTTTTGGATTTTCATAAATCTTAGCTTATTTCCTCAGAATGACTAGTTGTCTGTATGAAAAATGTTTTGAAGTGTTTGGGATGCTGCACTTCTAAAAATATAAGAAAATGACGGTTATCTTTTTTACTGCTACTTTAATCAATCACCACGTCAAAACCATTCAAGATATTCCAAATCCACTCACAATTTAGCATCTTTAGTATCTTAGCATCATATTGACAAAGTTTGGTGTAAATTCCATGATCTTTGAAAGACTAGTACACATTAATTCACAGCTCTATTTTTTTCTAAAAATCCACATTCAAATCAAAATACCTGGCTTCCTGTTGGTTGCAGCTAATTAGTGTAAATTAGAAAGTTGTCCGGCTTGATGAGAACCATATATATACCACGTTTGGTGTCTGTAGCTAAAACTAACCCCCCCACTTTTGACAAAAGGTGGTGCTATATAATGCCTCCCCCACGCCCATTTATGAGCTTTTGCCAGTGTCTAACTATCATTAATACTGATGTGTGTTGAGTTTCATGAAAATCTAAGCTGTGCCCCAAAAGCACGGGAAACAATGTTAAAGTTTGACGTTGCCATGGCAACGGCATTTAATGTATCAACGACCCCTTTACAGATTCTCATCGCCCGTGTTTTGACATTATTCTGATGAAGTTTGAAGCAAATCGAGTAAAATTAAGAGGCTGATTTAAAAGCATTTTGAAAACGACACACTCCCTGCTGCCAGTTGGTGGCGCTATAACCTTGACTCCTAATAGTCACATCTATGTGACTGGCATCATACAATGAACAAACTCCTGAAGTTTCATCAGAATCAGACAATGTGTGCAAAAGCCCTTTTAGGGCTCGGGCCCTAATAATAATAATAATCCTTAGAAAAACAACAGGGCTCTCGCCCTTTTAGGGCTCAGGCCCTAACAATGTAACTTTTTTAATGTAACAGATCTAAGAACAGAATTAGCCTCTTTGTGACGTCACAAAGACCGGCCTTTAAAGAGTTCAGAGCGGGGACAGATAACGTATCAAACGCGTCTACCTCTCTGCGCATGCGCGTTCTCTTAATCGGTTTTTCTAGGGAGATGTCTGCGCTCTGCAATTCCCATGTCTGCATGGGAGCCAGATTATATGAACGAGATCCTGATTGCAACAGCTCCATTTACTTAAGTGCAGCTAGAAAGAGCACCAATTAATCTAATATATGTTGCACATTATAGATACGCTCGCAGTGATTAATAACGGAATGCGACGAATCTAAACGCACTGAAATACCTGTACAGATCCACTCCTGTTTGGTTTCTGGTCCACGTTTGTCCCTGCCGCAGAACCTCGTCCACCATTTCTTTGTCGGTGGGTATCCGGTACACGGGGAAGATGTAGAGCCACAACAACGCCAACACACCCAGAGTGGCCCATATATACTTGCTCCGGTGACATCTCAAAAACATCATTCCGCCGAATCTGATCAGACAAATGCCTAGTTCAAAAACACGTGCTCACGGCTGACCCGTTTATTTCGGTGCCGCTGCCATTCGGAGCAAAAAGCCGCTGGAATACCGTTATCCTGCTATTTCCATTACGCGGCGTGAAAGAGGCCAGCAGTGGTGCACCAGTGTCAGATTTTCATGCATGCATCAAATTCCTCCTCATTTCATTCACTGCTGCTTTGCTGATGGGTGAGCTCTCAATCACGGTCGAGTTATTCTGGGATGCGGCGGATGCGGTCGCCTTCATCGGTTCCGTCTGACCCAGCAGGAGGAATCTCACGGGTTTCAGAAATCTTCTGCCCCCATCACCCCTAATGCAAACGCTCTTGAACTCTCCAGCAATTCTGATCCCTGCGCTATCCAGCTTCATATCGCCTTTAACACCACATCACGGCCCATTTCTGCGTCCCGCTATGCAAATTAATTTGCAAGGCCTTCCCTCCCAATCTGCCCGTCTCGGATGTAATCTTCCGAATAGGTGAGAGACAAACCTCAGATTGTGAATGCTTTAGCACGCATCATTGCCCTCATTATTTGTTACGGTGCTGCCCCCTTCTGGTTAATGTAGACACATGACAACTGCTGTGTAATAAATACTAGCATACACACTGCGCGATTTACACAGTATGTTGTCTACAAAATGGTATGTGTGAACAGTACGTTCATATTTTCCTAAAGTAGATATACTACTTTTGAGTCATTCTACAGTTTAGAGTAATACCCCCCAAATCCCCCCCCAACAACATATACATGTTTTTGTTGTTTGTGAAGTAAAAGTTGTAGTTTTTTATTTTGAAGTAACAGAATTGGCAGATGAAGGCCCCAAAGTGTTTTTAAATTGTAATTAATTACTCAAATACTGTAATTAATTAAATTCAACATTGTAATTAATGGGTTATTACTTACATTTCAGACATCTTGGTTTTTATTGAAACCTACAGGTTGAGTGAAATATTAAATATGCTTTCATACTATTACTATTATGACATATTCGATTAAAATATGGGCATTAAATATGTAAATATTCATATGCCTGTATATGAGTCATTTGTTAATTATACTTTTCAAGATAAATCTCTTTTACTAGGATTCTGGTTTGTACGTCGTAAGTTATTTGATTATTAACTAAATTGTCGAAATAAACCCGTCAATGACGCTTTAAAAATGTACAAATATTAACAGGAATATTTGACGTCATTTATATGATTATACAGGGGGAATGTTTACCCAAGGTAGGAGGTATATTTTGTGCTATAGCAACTAAATAAGCAAATGTTTCTGGTTATTTTCTATAGTAACACATTGGATGATGCATCGTCATCCTAACATGCTAAACATATAAATATGTTCAAATTTCAAAAGTAAATCCACATTGTTCCTACATTTTCCGCATCCTCCCTACTTTTAATATTCATTGATGATAATTATACTTTTCCATAATTTTCTTTAGAAATGGGCTTATAAAAGCATATTATAATCTGTTTTAAGCACCGTACAATGTAAGAAAAAAATAGAAAAATTCCTTCTTGAAGAACCACTTCCTTAAATAATATAGTGTAGCTGTCATGACCCTATGTGTGACTTAATAATTAATAATAATTAATCACCTATCTATCTATCTATTTATCTATCTGTATAAATAAATAAATACATCTTAACAATAGTTTTAAGCTATCACTGTACACATGACGGAAAAAGTTCTTTTGTACTTTTTGTTTGTTAACGTGAACCGTTCTCCCAAACATGAGGCCCACATGGACCCACAATGCAATACGCTTATTAAATTACAAGTAGTATATACTCCTTGCTGCACGCTACTCAAGAAGTTTTAATTAAATAAATGAGTAACAATAACAAATGGAAGTTCAACTGAAGGGCAAAGCATTGTGAGATATGCCGGTAGGGTACAACGGGGCTAAAGGCGTAAAAGGCACCTTTTATAATAAAAGGCACCTTTTATAATATTTTCCTCTAAACCACTTGATGGCAGAAAAACGTGGCGTAGCACTTTCCAAAACATCCGCTTTTCAAGATACACGTGCCTGATCTTTAGGCAATGATTTTCAGTCAAAAGGCACAATAATTAACATGATAATTAATAGAAGACTGACTTTTCCATTTGTTGACATGACATTGTTAGATTCAGATTGCAAATATTATGTTATGTTGGGTGTCCATCTTAGAAATAATCACCATATTTAGAATGAAACCATCATATTTAAAAACATGATATTTATCACATCATATAATAAAATATAATTTGTTGTTACTATTGTAAATCAATGCTTTCAGAATCATTTTGTTTCTGTATTTTAAAATATTGATTGAACAAAAATGATCAAAATAAGCAGAAAATAGTACAAACTTTGCTAAAGTTTGATTGTTTTTTTAACAAGTATTAACTTGCTAAGTATTTGTATCAGTACTGTGTTCTTTTTACCCCATGCTGGTGAGCCTCTTACCCTATGTGTGGAGTAAAACACATACAATGTATTTTTGGCTATTGCTACAAATGGTTTTGTGGGCCAGGGCCACAAATAGTACAAGTAATATGTTACTGTAAAACTTTATTGTGCACACCCTTCTCCACCAGCAGAAGGAGATCTAGGACTATAATGTGACTTACATGATATAATAAACATGCTGTGTAAGGGCTTCAGATGATCTTTTTAGTCTATGTTAATAATCTTCCCCTCCACTGAAGAGCTCCTAAACTTAATCTGTACAATTTATTATGTGCATATTCAGTACACAAAAGTATTCATTTACATACATTTTGTACATGAGATAACATTAAGTTGTATTTAAAACCCAATAGTTTACCTTACTTATATAATTATATAATATATATATAAGATATAATTTCACTGTTTTTTTTTTTTTTTTTTTTTTTTATAAACAGTGTAAGATGCTTTTAACTGGGTTGATATAATCTTTTAATTTTTGGGGTGATGTGCATGGGTCACACACAGACTTCAACATTCAGCATGTGAATCACAACAATGGTAAAAACTCAGTTTTATTTATTTTTATTAACTGTATCAATAACCATTTTATTAACTTTTTGTTTGCTATTTGTTGTGCTACTGGTGACACAAGACAACAAATGAAATTGGCAAATACAAACAACAACAGTAAAGCAAAGCAAAACAAAGCAATTGCATAATTTTTTCATGTCGCAATGCATTCTGGGAGTCAGTGAGTAGCTATACCAAGTCGAATAAACGTAAAGTAAAGAAGTTCTTTGTTAGTTACTACAACTCTTATGTAAGTAAACTATACTAAATAAGCATTTGTCAGTACAACATACTATTCCTATTTCATTTTACTTAGTTTTTTTTAGTGCAATCTGTTTCCACACTTTTTCTAAGTAAAGTCAACTATTTACATTTTACAGTTCCATTTCAGTTTTGGGACTACACCCTGAAACTTGGCAGTAACAGTCTAAACCACAACTATTTTCGTCATTAAGCTGTACAAGATAATTTGTGTTAATGTCATGCTAACATGTCAAAGTGTACAAACTGAATCTAGGCGAATGGATAATCTAAAAGCTGCCTGCAGATGATCGTAAGAGCCTGATTAGCAACAGGAATTTTTTTAACAAATCTGAGTGTTGGTGGGAACTCTCTTAAAGAACCATTTTTGGTACCACAAAGAACCATTTCTTGCTTACCTTTTTAGAATCTGAAGAACCTTATTTGCCACAAAGAACCTTTTGTAAAACAGAAAGGTTCTTCAGATGTTAAAGGTTATTTATGGAACCATTTAGACAAAAAGGTTCTTCTATGGCATCGTGAAGCACCTACGACGCGAAAGTAAACAAATGTTGCTAAACTTGTCAGGGTTGGGGTGTAGGGAAGAAGCGAGGACTTCGTGGTGCAAGAGAAGGGGTTTTTATTAATAATGAAATAAACAAAACAAGCAACAAAAACTACCCAGAGGGGAAAAAAGCTAGCTGGCTGGCAAGACAGGACAGGGCAGGGCAGGGCAGGGTACAACCAGGGAGCGTACAATGATGATTTGGCCCAGGACTGACAACACAAGGACAATAAATAGAGAATAGCAAATGAACCAATAATCAGGAAACAAGATGGGTGGGATCAAGACAATAGACATGAGAGCACATCGCACAAGGACTAGCAAAACAGTTCACCGACCATGTGCAAAACAAGACATAAACACGCAGCTAATGAGAAAACTCATAAGCTGCGTGTTTACACTAGAGGGTGACAAGGGAGTGGATTTTTAAACCTCTCCCGTCCCACTCCTACAAAAAAAAAATTCCGTCCCATCCTAATCCCATGAAAAAACTGGGAGAAAATCCTGTCCCATCCCAATCCCAGAAGAATGACTCCCATTCCCTCCCACTCCCATATTGTGTTTTTTTGGCCAGAATCTGCCAATTACAGTAAAGAATACAGTACAGATCACATGCCCACATTAGTTAAATAAAAATCCAAAATGAAGGATTTTTTTTAAATTATTGAACTGAAAGCCAGCTTAAACAAATGTATAACACATGTAGCTAAATCATCCATGCAAACACACTTTTCCTGTTTGAATTGGTTCATTTAAAAGTAAACATTTCACGTTCTATAAATATATTTTTCATGTCTCTAAAGCAAGACAGACAGCAGAAAGCGCGTCCTTTTTGCTTTAATTAGTTTACACAAGAGCAACGATTCCTTGTTTTTCTGAGTGCACACAAATAAACGTAGAGTCTTTATGGATTCGAAAGATGCCTATTACTCTTATCTGTATGACAAAAATGATGGTATTTTAAAGGAGAAGTCCACTTCCAGAACAACAGTTCACAAAGAATTTACTCACCCCCTTGTCATCCAAGATGTTCATGTCTTTCTGTCTTCAGTCATAAAAGAAATTATGGTTTTTGAGGAAAGCATTTCAGGATTTTTCTTCATATAATGGACTTCAATTGTGCCCACGATTTTGAACTTCCAAAATGTAGTTTAAATACAGCTTCAAAGGGCTTTAAATGATCCCAGCTGAGGAAGAAGGGTCTTATATAGCAAAAAGATCTTTTTTTTTTCGGAAAATAAAAATGTGTATACTTTTTAAGCACAAAGATTGTGTAGCACAGGTTCTGGGATGTGCGTTCACTACGTATTATTGAATCATGTTGAAAGGTCACGCCGAACGTAGGCGGAAATACAGAACCAGTGTTTACAAAGCGAACGCCGCAAAGACTAAGAAAGTGCAAGTAAGTCAAACGCTGTTTACAAACAAAAAGGTACAACGTGTCGGACGATTCTGAAGTTGTAGGAGAAAATAAGATGGAGTTTTTCGCCATACTCTACCTTTTTTAGCCGGAGTACACAGACAATGAACTTGGACGTGATTCATAGTAGTGATGGGAAGTTTGGATCATTTTACCGACTCTGACCTTTGAGTCTCGTTCAGCAAAATGAATGAATGAATTAATTTTGGAAAATCAGCACCACGTGACAGCCCCATAAGATGAACAAATGACTCGAAAAATCCTGAACTAATTCCAGTACAGAACCTAATAGGATGTTGCGCATGCGCGACTGAACGAATCACTCCCTGAGACGACTTGTTCTTCGCGAGTCACATTAAAGATTCATTCAGAATGAACGAAACGTTCAAGAACGACCTGTGGACGAGCATCCGAGAGCCTGTGCTACGTGAGCTTTTGTGCTTAAAAAGTATACAAATTTTTATCTATTCGTTAGATAAGACCCTTCTTCCTCCCCTGGGATCGTCTAGAACCCTTTGAAGCTGAATTGGAGTCCATTATATGAAGAATAAATCCTGAAATGTTTTCCTCAAAAACCATAATTTCTTTACGACTGAAGACAGAAAGACATGAACATCTTGGATGAACGGGGGGGCGAGTAAATTATTTGTAAATTGTTGTTCTGGAAGTGGACTTCTCCTTTAAGAGCAAGTGACCGCACCGGCGCCTCTGTCATGCATTAGCACGCTACTATTCAGCTTCCACACTTGCACTGACACTTCAATAGCACACGTTTTTCTAGGTTAACATTAGACTGAGCAGCCATGTAAAGTTGCTACTACATACATCTTTCAGATGAAAAGCCATATCTGAGGTTGATGAATAACAGGTGAGCATTTGGATGTCCTGTCTGATGTACTGTATTACCACATAGACCAGCTGTTAATGATCTGTCCATCACAATCTCACTCACTTAACCAGCCACACCAAATCTAGAAAACTAGACATGACAGGAGTGCCAGGGCTCTGTCACAGAACCACAAGAAAACTAGGCTGAAGTGACAGAACCCTGACAAAACTGGTATATTTAAAATCTGCTAAATTGGAACAACTAATTTTGCACTTAATGCACTTTCATTGTGCTGAAGTACTGCTTAAGTCCACCTAAAGATATACTTAAGTATATCTGATTGTGCTAAAGTGGAACTATTGCAAGTATACTTTAGGTACACTTTAAATATTTTGGATTACAGTTGGTCATACAGTCCTCATCAATAGTGACATTAAAAGATATTTTAACCTTAATATTAAGAAATGTGCATTGTGCGCTAGTCCTCCAAAATAAAGTTTAACTACGATTTTTATCAGTAAGTCTTGATATGTCAGTAAATATGTTAATAGGCTTGAACTACACTTAGTAAAAAATAAATGCATTTTAGATCTATTACTTTTTTACTAGGGTATAATTTAATGACTTTTAAATTATGATTTTATTTTATTAGTAAAAATGTACAGTCAGCCCAGTAAGGTTTATTTTACAATACTGACTGGCTTACTTTTTAAACAGCTAATTAAACTTAAACTTAAAATTAACCAGGTAAATACAGCTTAAACTGTCTGCTAAAATAAACAGTCCATTATAATATAGACAAACATTTGTATTATGTGCCTGAAAAACTATAGTATTTTACAGTTTAATAGAATAATATGCAGAAACATCACATACACCAAGAATCTTTTTGGAATTTTCGTGTTCAAATAAATGGTGATTAAACAGAGTTCTTGGTAAATCTGAGAAGGTTTTAAAGAATTGGCCAGGTCGAGTGAAACTGGTTATGTAAATGCAAGTTAGGTTAATGTCTATTAAAAGCTGTCTTTAAACAGTAAACCTTTTTGAACAAAAGAGTATTGACATAAATCCAGTTACACTGGAATAGGTAGATTGTAAATATGCAAACATGTTATCTCTTGTGCGATGGATTTTGCACACATATGCTTTGTACATTGCAAACTAAAATTATATGTGTTAATGATATATCATGAGCACATCACAGTGCAATGGAATAACTTTTGAGTCAGAAATAAGTTTTTTTCTATAAAGAAGTAATTACCTGTCAATATGAGAAGATAAACAATAAAAGAGTTTTATGTTTTATTTTGCATAGATTACAGGTGACAGGTGTTAAAAGGCAGTGATGCATTGAGCCATCAGCGGACATTGAGACTATAATAACAGTGGTGAGCAAGTTCTCTGTAACTGCGTTGGGATCACATTTCGGAATAAATAGCTGAAGCACCTGCTCTGGACTAGTGGCAGCATGTCAGCAATGTCATTTTTCTGCTTCCACCTATTGTTTTCTTTCTTCTGCAAACATGCTCTTACATAATGGCAATACAAAGGAACAATAAAGCTTATGAAGCAGAGCATCGTAAATGGTTGCCTGTACTAATGGTTTCTTGCATTCACAGTGAATACGGTAATGCATTTGTTGGTAGAGCAGAAATGGTGGCTTTTTATATACTACAGACATTTGACCTCTAAGTTGATAACTTCCTGCTCAAGCATAACATTAGAATAGGATTGTGGTTGGGACTGTATACCTTTCTGCAAGATCATTATCTGATAGTTTGGCAGGTGAAAACAGTCACGTTGTCTTTAAATATGAAAGCCTTTTCAATGTTCTTGAACATCTTGAAACATTGTTTTAATTTACATTACTTTATGATTTAGTTAAAAATCGATTAACTGCTGAAAAATACCATTTTATGTTTATTACTTATGTTCAGTTTTTTTTTTTTTCAGAATTGTCATTTTGATTGAAATTAATGATGAACAGAAATATCTTTAAAAGATAACTTTAAAGAAACAAGCTGGATTATGTATGAAACGTATTAAAGAAACAACATGTATTATGTATGATTTATTATGTTCTGACAACAAAATGGCTGCTGCATGTAATACCAATGGAACAGACTGTTTGAAAAAAAAAAAAAAATCATCCAATCTCACAGCAATTCGTACATATTTTCCGAAGTGGCAAATTCATATGAAGGACCCCCCTAAGCCCACGCCTAAAACACAAACTTCACAAATCGTATGAATTTGTACAAGTGACGTCATATGAATTTGTATGATTTGTGAAAAATCGCATGTGTTTTACGAAGTGGCAGATTCGTAGGAATTTGTATGAAGGACCACCCGTAACCCCGCCCCTAAATCACAAACTCGTCCGAGTGAGGTCATACAAATTCATACGTTTTGTCAAAAATTGTTTGTATTTTACGAGATGGCAAGTTCAGAGTCATATGACCTTATTTGTACGATTTGTGAAATTTGTGATTTAAATTTGTACTTATATTACAAAGTGACAAATTAGTAGGAATTTGTATAAAGGACCACCCCTAACCCCGCTCCTAAATTACAAATTTTGTGAAAATATGGTTGTGAAAACTCATACATATTTTTCAAGGTGGAAAATTAGTAGGAATTCATATGAAGAACCACACCAACCAACACCAACTAAATCACAAATTTCACAAATCTTAAAAATTCGCCCGAGTGACTTCATATGAAATTGTACGCATTTTATGAGCTGGCAAATTTTTAGGAATTCATATGAAGGATCACCCCAAACCCAGCTCCTAAATTACAAATTTCACAAATTACATGAATTCGTACGAGTGAGGTCATACAAATTCATACAATTTGTGAAATTTGTGATTTAAAGTTATACGTATTTTACAAATTTGTAGGAATTCGTATGAAGGACCACCCCTAACCCCACTCCTAAATTACAAATTTCACAAATTGTACGAATTCGTATGAGTGAGGTCATGCGAATTCGTACAATTTGTGAAAAATTGTATGTGTTTTACAAGGTGGAAAATTCGTAGGAATTCGAATGAAGGACCTCCCGTAACCCCACTCCTAAATTACCAATGTTACAAATCATACAAATTCGTATGAGTGAGGTCATGCAAATTCGTACAATTTGTGAAAAAGTTGTAATTTTACGTGAAAATTTGTAGGTTGTATGTGTTTTACAAGGTGGAAAATTCGTAGGAATTCGAATGAAAGACCTCCCGTAACCCCACTCCTAAATTACCAATGTTACAAATCATACAAATTCGTATGAGTGAGGTCATGCAAATTCATACAATTTGTGAAAAAGTTGCACGTATTTTACGAGGTGAAAAAATGCGTGGGATTTCGAATGAAGGACCTCCCATAACTCCACTCCTAAATTACAAATTTCACAAATCGTACAAATTCATACGAGTAAGGTCATACGAATTCGTATGAATTGTGAAAAATCGTATGTATTTTACAAAGTGGCAAATTTGTAGGAATTTGTATAAAGGACCAACCTGCCCCTAAATCACAAATTTCACAAATCTTTAAAATTTGCATGAGTGAGGTTATTTGAATTTGTACGATTTGTGAAAAATTGTATGCATTTTATGAACTGGCAAATTTTTAGGAATTCTTATGAAGGACCACCCCTAACCCCACTCCTAAAAATTTCACAAATTGTACAGATTCGTACAAGTGAGGTCATACAAATTCATAAGATTTGTGAAAAAGTTGTACGTATTTTACGAAGTGGCAAATTTGTAGGAATTCGCATTAAGGACCACACTTAACCCCGCTCCTAGAATTTCACAAAACATACGAATTTGTATGATTTGTCAAAAATTGTATGTATTCAATGAGGTGGAAAATTCGTAGGAATTCGAATGAAGGACCACCCATAACCCCACTCCTAAATTACAAATTTCACAAATCGTACAAATTCTTATGAGTGAGGTCAATTTGTATTAAGGACCACCCCAACTCCGCTCCTTAATCACAAATTCCACAAATCGTACAAATTTGTACAAGTGAAGTCAAATGAATACGTACAATTTGTGAAAAATCATTCGTATGAAGGACCAACTCTAACATGCCCCTAAACCTACCCCTCACAGAAATCATACAAAAACTAACAAGTGAGGTCGTACAAATTCATATGAATTTTCCACCTAGTACAATACGTCCGAGTTGGTTGTAAGATAGCATTGCAAAATTCATAGTATTTTTGTGTACTAAAGAATAAAGCCATAAATTGTATGCCACTATTAATAACTAATAAAGTACCATAGTGCCAAATACCACAAGAATACCTGAACACACTGTCTGAATGGGAAGACAATCAGTAATATGGAAAACTGACAATACCCTTACTACGTACAATAATATAGTGTTACATTTTATCATTAACATTACATATCATTACAATGTTTTTCCCTTCTGTCTGTGACCCAAGAGAATAGATGTGCTATCCATTTTTGGGTCGCGACCCATCAGGGAACTATTTTAAGAGGGTGTATTCAGCATGTGGATGATAAATGTTAATGGAGTCAGTATTGTATTTGTTTATGTGGGTGTGTGTGTTTATGAACTCAACTGCAGTCCAAAGAAAAGTCATTGTGTATTCTTATGTATTGCTGTATTGTCACAGCTTCGTGGTTAGTGATATTTCATTTGTAGAATACTGCCAAGGCATTCCTGGCGACAGACACTATATCTGCCAGCCAGTGGTGGCTGGACTATAAAATCCCTTTGTCTCAACACCCTGTTGTTCTGACTCTTGTCCGTGACCATTAGCCAGACAGAAAGCAGGTATGACATCCACACTTTAAATAATGAACTTGTAAAACTGCTGTAAAATGATAATTAGAGTCTGTAAAGTTTATTGTGTTTATTTTGTACGTTTCAACTAAAATCTCTGGTTGAATTTCTTTTTTAGTAGCTCAGCAAGACGGCAAAATGGGCGAGTAAGTACAGCTTTTTTGTATTATTTATTTATTATTTTTAATCATCATTTGATGTACACAGCATTACATTCTATAAGTATTTCATCATGCATTTCATCATTATAAATGTTTTGAATTGCATAGGTCAAAATACTCAAAATACTTTAATAAATGCTTAACTGATGATTGTTTCCTCTTACTTTTCTTCTTTACCAGTCCGGTAAGCAACTGTTTTCAATACTATTTTCCAATACTAGACATTGCATTTAGTATTTACACAGATATCAAACTAATGCATAATTTTCGCATTTAAATGTTGCTGCTTGTTTTAAATTGTCATTTGCCAGTTGCGAAGGCCTGGAAATCCAAAAATGGACATCAAAGTAGGTCTTAATCATTTTAAAAGCAATGCCAAACAATATTTTACTCAAAAATATAGTTTTTTTTTTTTAATCTACATCTCATTTCCCTTTCTTTTCTTTTTCCCCACAGCCTAAATCAAAAATTTCAGCATCTCGAAAACTTTCGCTGAAGGTTGAATTACCTATTTTGTTGTACCAATATTATTTCCTACTTTGTTGTGAAAATGTTATTAAAGCTCCTCTTCCTTCTTTAGATAATGCTTCTTAACAGAGCAATAGAGGATTTGGAGAAAGAAAAACAGGACAGGGAAGAAGAGAAAGATCGCTACCTCAAAGAAAAACACCCACCATTGCAGCTTTCTGGACTCTCTCTGGGGGAGTTACAGGTAATGCACTCTGTCAGAAAGAAATCTCTGAATGTGCAGTTTGGCTTCATTTAGTATTTCTCAAATCGTACACCAGTTGTATTTATGGTGCATATTCATCTTTAGAATCTGTGTAAGCAACTCTACACCAAAATCGATGTAGTAGATGAAGAGAGGTACGACTATGAGGATAAAGTCCACAAGCACAACAAAGATGTAAGTATAAAACCAACCAATAAGATATTTTTGACTATACAGGGGTGGGCAACTCCTACCAAGCATTTCATGCTGTGAAGCAAATGCAGGCATGATTTGGGTTTAAGGTATTGGCCCCAAATAGGTTTATGCTACCTGATGCCAAACATACCTGTGAGAACTGTTTTGCAAGACCCGAAATATGTATCAATAAGTACATATCACTGCAGTTTCCAACAGAAATTAACACTAGAGAACATATGTTAACATATTAACACTCCATATGTTTCGCTTCCTGGTGTTGTGCTGAATTCTGACCTTCGCCAGATTACTACCTCCCTTGGTAGGTTTAGGGTTACGTGTGGAGGAGGTGTCAGGGGCACAGGGTGGCAGGAGGTCGAAAATGGGCACAATACCAGACACAACAAGCTAGCTCGCTAGCTCTGCCGGCACAGAATTTGACTTAGGATGTGGAATCCTTGGGTACGAATCCTGTGAAAAACATGACTTTCGATGAAAGAACTGAAAGATCCAAAAACAAAATGGCTTGCTTGCGATTGTTTATTTAATGTCACATTCGCTTTTGTTCATATTATTGGGCAGGTTTAGGTGTGCACTGTAAAAAACAATTTGTTGAGTCAACTTAAAATAATTTGTAACCTGGCTGCCTTCAAATTTTAAGTTCAGTCAACTCAAAAAAAATTTATTCAACTTGAAATGTTAGATTATGCTAAGTGACAACTTAAAATTTTAAGTTGATTCAACTCAAATATCTAAGGCAGCTGGGTTACTTAACCATCTGTTAAGTTTAGCAAACACAAATATCTAAGTTGTTACTTAGTACAACTTAACATTTCAAGTTGACTAAACTTATTTTTTAAGGCAGCAGGGTAACAAATTATTTTAAGCTGACTCAACAAATTATGTTTTTTATTTTTTACAGTGTAGTGCAGACGGTACATTATTTTTAAAATGTCACAGATCATTATAACGCCACTCAATGGACATTTCAAATCAGGCCTGCGATGACACGTACAAAACCAATGTCAGATAAAATGTACATTATGTATGTTTATCTGTGCTGGGGGAAAAAACTAACACTCTTTTAGCGCCACTCAGTGGACATTTCACCTTGAATATGTCATTTTCAATATATTTCGCATCTTACGAAAAAGTTTCCACAGGTACGTTTTTTTTCATGAGATGAAACATAGAACCTGTGGACAATTCCAGTTTGCCTTTATTATATATATTTGCCAAAGCCTATATTGTGTACACTTGGTTCCACCAAGAAATGCTCACTAGTTTCGGACCCTTAAAGTCTGCTGTACTGTAGAATTTGCCTCTAACACTGGGGAGGATTACTAGAAACTCTAAACTCTCTAAACAAGTTATGTTTTCAGAAAATCAAGCTCTTATACTTTTATACTTGATTTGCAACTAAATAAATGAATAGTGTAAACATGTTTAAAAATCATGTATAGTTACATGAGATGAAGACAAGTGGAATAAATGTATGATTTTCTGCAATAGCATTTGGAGCTCATTTCAGAAGCAGCATAGGACACCCCTGAGTTTAGATGATTTACTACAGTAGCATTCTTGGATAGTTCTCAAAAACTGCAGCTGCTTTATCTCTCTAGGTTCTCGAAAATCATTTGTACTATTATAGATATTGGCCTAGAATGACTTGTCATGATTATATAATGCCTAAGACTAACATTTTGCAGATTTGTGTTGGGACTGTGGTTTTGGGAAACACTGAATAGTTAAATTGGTTTCTAAACTTACACAACCCGTGACCGCACAGTAGTTGGCTAACAATAATTTTGTGAAGTGCAAACAAAGCAGAGGATCATACCATACAAAGCAGACGGGAGACAGGATTCCACTGGTAAAACCGGCCAGAGACACGACATGAAATACAAGTTCTGCTTGTACTAACCAAGGGACTGCCATTGAGATTGGCTTTTTTGAGTGATGTACCTCACTGGTAATAGAAATGTTGTATTCCCTTGATTTTAGATCAATGAGCTTAAGTTAAAAGTTCAGGATTTAGGCGGGAAGTTCAAGAAACCTGCCCTGAGGAAGGTGCGTGTGTCTGCCGATGAGATGATGAGGGCTTTGCTGGGCTCCAAGCACAAAGGCTCCATGGACCTCCGTGCAAATCTGAAGTCAGTCAAAAAGGAGGATATCAAGCAAGAAAAGGTAAGGCCATGAAAGTAAAACTATCAATACAAATACCTCAAAACATAGTACTGCATTTGTAATGCATTTAACTTTATGTGATGACTTTGTGTGAGAAATTTGTATTCATCAACACAAGATTGGATGCTGAAAAGTGAGCTGAAATACTGTTACATTATTTTCCCCACCTGTACTAAATGTCATGTTGTTTACATGCTGTTTTTTTATACTTGAGTCAAGATTATTTGATCGTTTTTAATTTTGATGGGTCACAACAGACGCATTAACTCATCTCCACACTATCGCAGTGAACAAAATTCCAAAACCGCACTGCTACAATCAGTCGTTCCTTTCTGTCAAACAGGTCTTGACCTCTGAAGTAGGTGACTGGCGTAAGAATGTGGAAGCCATGTCTGGAATGGAGGGTAGAAAGAAGATGTTTGACGCTGCTGGGGGAGGCCAGTGAGCCCCTTCATGAAACCAACCTGACCTTCTGGTTGGTCTTCACAGAGAAGATATAAAATGGAAGGGATGAGACTGAAGTGTTTTCTGGCTTTCCTGAGCTGCTGTCTTTCAGAGCCAACTCACAGTGCTAAGTATTAGCTGACCCAAAATTTAAATCCTAAAAGTTCACCCAAAAATGAAAATTCTGTCATTAATTACTCATCCTCATGTCATTCCAAACCCGCAAGACTTTCGTTCACGCAGTGGAGATTGATCCGGAAGAGAAGAAATTGTTGAATAAAGTTGTTATTTTTTTTTTCTTGGAACACAAAACGTATTCTCATAGCTTCATAACATTACTGTTGAACCACTGATGTCACATGGACTATTTTAATGATGTTCTTGCTACCTTTTGGGCATGGGAACGTTTTAGTTGCATTGCTGCCTATGCAGGGTCAGAAATCTTTCGGATTTCATCAAAAATATCTTAATTTGTGTTCCGAAGATGAACGAAGGTCTCACGGGTTTGCAGCAACATGAGGGTGAGTAATTAATGACAGACAATTTATTTTCATTGTATGGAAAAATAATATGTGAATGATGACAGTATTTTTATTTTGGGTGATATATTCCTTAAAAAAATATGATTCGACATATCTTCATTAAAGAATCGACGGAGACATGAAATAGCCCTTAGTAGTGCTTTTGAGATCTATGTAGTTTGTGGTAATTTCATTTCATTATGATGAATATAAATGTGTCAAATAATAACAAAAAAAATAACTTATATGGTATACATTTGACTGGGATATATGTATGTTTTTGTGTGCTACAATGAAGTCTTAAGTTGGCATTAAAAGTATTATTAAGCAGAAAACGACTTTATTCTGTTTTTTTCAGTATTCACAACTACAGTTGATTTAGCTGAAGAGCTGGCAATGACAATATATTTTATTGCTTTTTATAATTTTTCATAATTAACACATTAATGCATTGAATTTCTGTTTAAGGACAGAGAAATAAATAATAGGACAGAGAAATAAATAATAAATAAACTGCATCAAAATGCATGTATATGCAAGCACAGTACATAATAAGCAGCTGGTCTTTAAAGATGACAAATGATTAATTGTTTTGTTCTGTCATGTTACACTATGACAATATGATTCATCACCCATTCTTACTTTCTGGCTCAGATGTGACATTTCACTATAGCGAATATGAGAGGACAAGCTAAGCTAGCAGGTTAAGGGATGGGCCATTTTCCATGGTGACAGCAGTAAATAAACAGGTTAAGCAGGCTATTGTTTCAGTGTTGCACCGTTCACACTGTATTTTTAGTCCTGTTGTACCTCGACTCAACCTTGAAGAGATGAACATTAAAAAGTGCGCACGTCATTACGAACTCAAAGCGTGCAGGGTTAAAGAGCTTTCCTGTTGTCACCTAGATGGGTCATTCACACTATGAGATGCACAAGAACACTGGAAGTCTAGGCATATTTGTCTACATAAATAGTGAGGTTTAAGCTAAAACCAAACAAGCAATAACAAATATGCTTGTCAAGTAAACTGATCTTGTTTTAAGGATATTTCTACTGGAAAACAAGGGGAAATAAAATATGGATTAAGAAAAATTGTTACAGTTTGTTCTTTTAACCTGAGCCGGAACCTGAGCAACAACACAGCAATCAATCACTACATCTGCCTTTCAATGCCTGATGAATGATAGCAGAAAACTCTAGCCACTGCCTTCAAACTACTTAGAACACACTGGCAACCTGCAATACCTGAGCAACAATTCAGAACAGCAGGAAACATGCATGACAGCACCAAAATTGTTTTGCATTAATGAGAATAACTTTAAAAATGCAAACTCAATTTGCTGATATTAATTACACATTCTTGCAAATAACAGTATAAAAACCAAAGATACTTTCTCAAAATGATGAAATTTGTATTGCCTCTCAAACCTTTATTTTTATTATGATCACAAATTATAATTCTATCATGACAACTCATGACAGTTTTAGCATGGATATGACAATGTTAATGTCACGCTACGTTGTTGAGTAAACTCGCACGAAGAAGATGATGAAGTCAAATGGTCTTTAATTAATCCACATAAAAATAATTCCATAAACAGGCAGGCAGGTCACACACATATACAATGGACGTTTAAGACCGGACAACACACACTGAACAGACTGGAACTTAAATAGACCGGCAAATGAGGATAATAAGACACAAAATGACACAATTAAGGGGACACGTGGGGAAAACACACTTGGTCCATGGTAACTGGGTGGAACAGAACATAACTGTGACAGTACTTCCCCCTCCGGCCAGGTGCGACCTCACCTAAAGGGGAAGGAGTGGATGTGGGATGGTGACAGGGGACGGCAAAGCTCAGGCAGACAACCAGGGTGGTGATAACGGAGGAAGGAGCCACAGAGGTGTCCGGAGGAACCACGGGGGAACAGATGGAGGGAGGAGCCAGGATGGAGACAGGAGTAGCCAAGGCAGATCAGATGGAGGGAGCAGCCAGGGAGAAGGAGAAGCCAGGGGCGACCCAGACCCCAGCCAGGATAGTGGCCCAACAGTGGATCCGACGGATGGTGGCGGAGCAGGTGGTGGATCCCAAGGCAGAGACGGAGAGCCAATGAACCAGGGTGATGCTGAGGATCCAGAGGGCAGGATGGCTCTGGCGACTGAGGTGGAAGTGGAGGCAGGGATCCGGAAGGCACAGTGGAGCCGGAGTGACTGAGGACCAAGGTGGAGCTGGAGAGAAGGAGGAGCCTGATAGAGTCAGAAGGACGGGGGGGATGGTGGTACAAGGTGCAGCCAGAGGAGTGGAGTCCCGAGGCGGTGGATGGTTGACGATTGACCAAGCAGAGCTGGAGGGATGAGGGAGCCCAGCAGAGCTGGTGGACTGATGGGCCAAGGCAGAGAGGAGGGAGCTAGGAGCCATGGTGGAGCTGCTGGTTCAATGGGCCAAGGGCTGAGTCCAGGACTCAGAGGCCAGAGGCGGAGACAAGGGATCCTCCAGCCATGATGACGATGGAGACTGGCAGCTCCGTGGTTGTTTCAGGTCCGATAGACCAGTGGTTTCCAGAAGGCCCAGAAGGCCCCCAATCACTGCATATTTTGCATCTCTCCTTTGTCTGACACACCCATTTCAGGTCTTGGAGTCTCTACTAATGAGCTGAAGATCTGAATCAGGTGTGTTTGATTAAGGAGACTTGGAAAACATGCAGTGTTGGGGGTCCTCCAGGAACATGGTTGGGAACCACTGGTAGACGGTTCAGGGCAGACAGATGATTCCAGACAGACAGACAGTTCAATATAGACACATAGTTCAATCACGACCTCTGTGGTCGTGTCGGGACAAACAGATGGTTCACAAATGGCCTCCTTGGCCGAATCAGGATGGACAGAGAGTTCAGTGCAGACTGACAGTTCAGAAGATGGTGGGAGAAGAATGGGCATATCCACATATGTAACTCCCCTGGGTCCTACTCGCACCCACTCCAAGCAGTACTCAAACCCAGGTCTTCGACATGGGAGGCCGGCGCACTAACAAGGAGACTAAAAACTGCAGCCCCTAGCGTCAGTCGCTAATGCGCCTCTTGAGATCAGCAGAGTGAGATTTATCTGCACAGCACCTTCCTACTGCCCTCCGTTACACATATAAATCCAAGTTCTCTGAGCGCAACTTCAGCTCACCCCTAGCGGTGGTGCAATGGGCGGGGCTTCACTCACAACTGACACTTCGTCACGTGTCTAGCAGCCGTCTCGTGCACCTGGTCAGACAATTGGGGCTCTGGCTCCAGGGCGATCCTCTGCTCAGTCGCTCCTTTAGTAGCTGGCTGGTCGATTGCGATGGGTTTTGGCTCCCTGTCTGCGGTGGGCTCAAACTGCAGTTACGTGTAGCAGGGTGGTAGTAGGCTGGGCTCTGGGAACATAACTTCAAAGAATAACGGACAAAAATGGAAAACAAAACACGGGAATACACGGCACTCTACTTTGACTTCATGGTCTGGTCTTCTGTCATGCTACGGTGTCAAGTAAACATGCACAAAGAAGATGATAATTAGGATAATTAGTAAGACACAGGTGAACCAAATGACACAATCAAGGGGACACGTGAGGAAAAACTCGAAGTTCATGATAACTGGGAGGAACAGAACATAACTGTGATAGCTAATGTATTTGGTCTTGGTGGAATAGATCTTCTATGCTGCTGTATTGCTGCTGCTGTAATAATCTACAACAATATAAGATTTAAGACATAACGCTGCTGCACAAATAGCATATATAATAATAACCCGTAGCAGATCTTTACAGGTGGAGCTGGGGAGGTGGAGGGTTTCAGAGGAACTCTGAAAGCATGCTGCAAAATGCTCTTGTGCCAAATAGTTTAACGCTTTAAATATCATCAGTTTGCAATAAGGACCCATCAGCCTGCACCATCTAGAGTTATTATTATTAATATAATTATTTTAATTAAAGTAACCTTGTAATAAGCCGTCAGGCAAATCTGGAACCAAATCGTTTAGCAAAACATTACCACATCTTAATCAGTGTATTTAATTAGAATGTAATTAGATGAGAAAAGTTTATTCTTTTTTCCCCCACGTTTTTATCACCTCCTGTATTTTTTTCAAAATAAATTTTTAGAAATTATTTTTGACAACAGGATGGTGTTTGCCTTTAAGATGTATGCAGTCTGTCTTTTGCAATTTATAATTTATACAGATTTATATCCCATGGAAATAAAATTCTTGTTATTGGCTGACTGACTAATGCTAGTGCTACTAGATTGTGATTGGATACTGAAAGTCTTACTTCGGTCAAATAAAGCCATGGATTAAGATATTGATGTTGGTCTAAATATGGTAAGTGGGAAAGGGACATTTCTACAGGCTTTAGTAGTAAGTTGAGAGGGTAGAGACATCTAAAGTTGGCATCATCTAAAGTGGTTCACACTATATTTTTAGACCATTTGTCCATTGCAACTAATCTCACTCAACCTTGAAGATCATTTGAGTGCACAGCCTCCACTATGAACTCAAAAGCAGAAGGGACCAAAGATGGCTTTTATGACAGCTATAAAAGACCACAGGCCATCATACATTAAATATACTGTCACAGCTTCTTTGCATAAAGCACACATACAAAGATGAAGATACAATAAACAAAAATCTTTAATATAATAACTCTCAGGCAGATACAAAAAATACAGGATAACTCATACACTGCTAGGCTGAGCATAGACAAGGTTGGACAACAAAAACTGAAAAGGCATAAACTTAAATAGAGATGGTGATGAGGGCACACATCTGAACATAACACCATCAAATCAGTGACTGTGACAACAGATGAACTTAAAGGCGGGAAAATAGTGCAAAACAAAGTCTGCATGGAGAATACGTGTGAAAATAACATTACTGTTCAAATGTTCAAAATCATGTGACACTGAAGACTGGAGTATTGGCTACTGAAAATTCAGCTTTGCCACCACAAGAATAAGTTACTTTTTAGAATATATTAAAATAGAAAACAATATTTTATTTTAATATACCACAATATTACAGTTTCACTGTATTTTTAGTCACATAAATACAGCCTTGGTGAGCATACAAAAGACTTCTTTAAAAAACATTATGACAGCTTATCGACTCCAAGTGTTTTTTGAGTATAGTAGATTTTCAACACTGGGGTTCATTACAACATTGTGCCCAAGGTCATTTGCTAAACATATAACAAAAACAGATCTGGATGTACAGATGTGTAACTTGTGTCGAAGCTCAATAAATAACTGCTAACAAAGGATAAATCTTAGCCCTCAAATGTTTGTATGTCGTTATTTTTCCAGGGTATGAGACTTGAATATGACTTAAACTTCAGTTATCTAACAATTTCATTCAAAGGCCAATAATAAATCTGCTAGTAAAGGCTGCCATCAGTGCTAGCATTTTCTCCCCACTAAACCAGTGAAACTCCACCTCCGCAGCCATTTCTAAAGATTTCAATGTTCGTGTCAGGCACAGAGCTGATTGTCTACACAACGCTTAAACAAATGCTAACCTCTGAACATAATTTAACCCTTAGTATAGTGTTGTTAGCATATCGTTACAGCTAGCAATACTGTTTGTCACAATCAGATCCATCCATGGTTTTTCTGAGAATCCATGAAGTCTTTTCTTGACAGATCACTGCGTCATTGAGTTGTGTGACTGACCAATGAAATCGGCTGTGGGCAAGGTATACCTATACTTATATAAAAAAAAAAAACATCTGCTTTAGCCTTAATTGTTTTTCCACATTCCACGTTTGGAATGAAATTGATGGAAAAAATTGCGGAGGTGGAGTCGTTCCACCTCTAATCCATTTCCTAAGACTCTAAACAAGAGAGAAAAAAAGAGAAACAATTAATAGTTATTCAAGTGTTTTTAAAACTCAATGTGTTTACATTCACACAACGATTGTACTAAAAATGTAAGGTTTTCCTTTGTGTCTTTGAAATATTATGCATACAGATGACAACACTGTTAAAGCAATCCCCGTTCACACTGATTTGTTTAAACAATAAAAACGCTGTTATTATGCCAGGCCAGTATAAAGCAATGACACTTTGTAAAGAAACAGTATGTGCCTGCACACATTCAAATTCACATCTTTGTAGTACACATGGTCAGAGACCACAATGATATTGTTTCCAAAATCTTTGAAACCTATTTTCATAAGTTTTCATACCCCCAAAATGCTGTTGTGTAAATGAACGGCCAAAAAGCACAAAAAGGTGTAATATAAATGCCACTAAAACAGCTTTTTTCCCCCGAAAGACTATTAAAGTCTTCAACGCCATGATACTTCCCAAACGTACTATTATTTCTTTCTGCAAAACTCTTTTATTCAGAAAAAAATACTGGGTGCACTGATGTAATGAACAAAACACTATAAAGTTAGTAATAATTTCAAAGTGGATGGGCTTTCATTACCTGTCTAATAACTCCCAATCTTCACCACCCCATTTGTCTGTGAATTCTCTGGTGTTCATGCCACCAATACGGTCCATGTCTGACTTGTAGATTCCCATCAGACCGTAACCAGCAGCCTCCCAAAAACCTATGGCAGAAATATTTGAACTTACTTAACTTAAATAAAGAGTACATTACCAATATTATCATGACATACAGTTGAAGTCAAAAGTTTTCACACACCTTGCAGAATCTGCAAAATGTTAATTATTTTACCAAAATAAGTGGGATCATACAAAATGCAAGTTATTTTTTTTATTTAATACTTAATACTTTAATATTTAATACTGACCTGAATAAGATATTTCACATACAGTAAAAGCAAAGTGCACATACATTTGAAGAAACAAGATGCACACTTTTTGAATTGGAAGATCAGGGTAAATTAAAGTTATTTTGTCTTTTGGGAAACATGTATGTATCTTCTGTAGCTTCTTAGTAGGCAGTACTAAACGAAATATGATATTTCAAAATCTTCATTTTGTTCAAAAGTTTACACCCCTGGCTCTTAATCAATTGTTTTCCTTCTAAAGCATCAGCAAGCATTTGAAGCTTCTGTAAATATTGCATATGAGTCCCTCATTTGTCCTCAGTGAGGAAAGACGGATCTCAAAATCTTACAGTCATTGTTGGAAAGGGTTCAAATACACCAAAAATTAAAAAAAAAGGCAGGTAAATTGTTCTGGACAAATAAGGGACTCGTGAATAACTATCCCAATAACTATCATTTAGGGAACAACACATTATTAAGAATTAAGTGTATGTAAACTTTTGAACAGGGTTTTTTTTTTCTTTTTTTATAAATTCAACTATTATTTTCTCTTGTAGACTATATGTAAACGGTGAAATATCTTCAGGTCAGTACTACATAAAAAAATAATATGCATTTTGTATTATCCCTCTTATTTTGGTAAAATAATTAACAGTTTGCAGATTCTCCAAGGTGTATGTAAACTTTTGACATCAACTGTATCTTAACATGCACCAAAAATGTACCAGTGCCTGCAAGCCAGGAAAAGTATAGTTTAAATGTTTTCAATAATATAAAGTCCTGATACTTTGCTATTGTAATGACATGCTGCCTCATAAAGTCAGTTAAGATTAAATTTGCAAATGAATGCAAAATAGAAAGGCCAAACAAGATAACTAATTCAAATTTCACAATGCCATCACTGTCAGTAGACACTGGGTGTTTCTCTACTGGCACAAATTGTGGAGGTTTTTTTCATCATCAAACTAGTGAAATTGTAAATCTGATTACTTAAAAAAAAAAGAGATTTGATGATTTTGATGAACACTACACAACATTAGAGACTAGTACCAGCTGGGGCTCTTGGAGAAGCACCACAATTCAGTCTCATCACAATTGGAGCATAGACCATTTTTCCTTCAACACAGTGTTTTCGGATACTGTTTATTATATTCACAGGATAGTAGAGGTGCAGGTCACAGAGGAACAATATACTGTGCTCATCCTGAGAAAGAAGAACTGAAATTAAAATATATTCCGCATATCCATTTATTAATCTAAAACGGCATATTCGAAGGAGCAAGAAACATGAATCAGAAACATGAAGAGCTTTTATTGTTAAAATCAGGTTACCTACTTCAACAAGATCTATTCCAGCTTGAAGGCCACCTGATCTTTGAAAATTACCATCCATCTTCTTAAACTTGTAACTGTATATTTGTACATGTTGAAATCGTTAGCCGCAGGAAATGTGCACTGTTGAACACACTCATTTGTACAAAAAAGTTAAAAACAAAATGTTTTACCTTGGTAATTTTGCCTTTTTGAGTCTTTTCTCAATATCTATGTCAGTGCTGCTGTAGTCTACAATTATTACATTAAAGTTTTTGTCCCCAGTTGCTCTGTACACTTTTTCCATTTCCCTGATGAACTGTATGATCCATCTAGCCTGATTTTTCACTGTTGGAAGATAAATGAAAACTGCATTCATAAATCACATGGACAGACAATTTCTGATGATACAAATAAAAGCAAAGAACTGTCCCATTCAATTTAGTAATAGTGCAGTTACATTTTACTGTTGGCATAAGTTTTTGACAAGAAGAAAACTTCACATGTTTGTCAAACCACTTATTACACTGTAAAAAACAATTTGTTGAGTCAACTTAAGATGATTTGTAACCTGGCTGCCTTCAAATTTTAAGTTCAGTCAAAAAAGTTTATTCAACTTGAAATGTCTGTTAAGTTTAGCAAACACAAATATCTAAGTTGTAACTTAGTACAACTTAACATTTCAAGTTGAATAAACTTATTTTAGTTGACTGAACTTAAAATTTTAAGGCAGCAGGGTAACAAATTATTTTAAGCTCAACAAATTGTGATTTTTATTTTTTACAGTGTACAAGGTAATTACAAGGTAATAACAGTAGTTATAAGGTAATTAAAACAGCTTTGACATCATATACAGCTAACAGTGTTACAAAGACATAGAAATGCAAGCTTTCATCATGCAACCAAAACTTTTGGTAACACTTTATTTTAAGGTGTCATAATTCAGAGTAATTAATTAAGTACTTAGCAGTAAGCATTGTACGTACATGAAAAAAAAAGTTATGGAAGAGTCTGTAGTTACAGTTAACTACGGTTACACATATGTAACATACCGAGTCTGTTACACAGCTACATATGTAACCAAAAGATTGTTACATATGTGTTGCACGCTTTATACAACATAATTTAAAATGTAAGTACGCAGACATAAGCTACTTAAAATAAAGTGTATTTAGAAGTGTACTTCATGTGTATCTATACTGTACACCTTAAAATAAAGTGTTACCCATATTCCTTTTGATTTCAACCTGAAAATGGCTCTTTCCACATGCACCCTCTCAATGAATTGTACATATTCCTATCTGTTAAATGCTAAGCATTCTCAACTCTTAGAAAACAATGAAAAAAATGTGCCTTCAAGGAAAACAGCTAACAGGTACAGTTTTTTTTTTTTTTTTTTATCTGACAGTTTTTAATGTGTAGGCACCCATTCACTTCTTTGACTCGCTGCCTATTTGACAACTGAATTTAGCTTGATCATAATAGAGTTTAATATAACCATGTATTTGGTAGTGTATTCATTTCGGACATAAATAGTTCTTATTCGAAAATCAAAGTTGTTGTTTTGTAATCATAGCAATTCCAACAAGACTCGAATGCAGCATGGTTAAAGGAGAAGTCCACTTCCAGAACAACAATTTACAGATAATGTACTCACCCCCTTGTCATCCAAGATGTTCATGTCTTTCTTTCTTCGGTCGTAAAGAAATTTTGTTTTTTGAGGAAAACATTTCAGAATTTTTCTCAATATAATGGACTGCTATGGTGCCCAAGTTTGAACTTCTAAAGTGCAGTTTAAATGTGGCTTCAAACGATCCTAAATGCAGTTGTAAATGTTCCCAGCCGAGAAACAAGGGTCTTATCTAGCGAAACGATCGGTTATTTTTATTTAAAAAAATACCATTTAAATACTTTTTAATCTCAAACGCTCATCTTGTCTTGCTCTCCCTGAACTCTGTGTATTCTGGCTCAAGACAGTTAGGGTATGTCGAAAAACTCCAATCGTATTTTCTCCCTCAACTTCAAAAATCATTTCAAAATCATCCTACATTGCTGCAGACGTTCAGACCCAGTCTTTGCAAGGTGAACATGCAATGAAGATCATTAACAAAAAAGGTAAAACAGCGATATAGGACGATTTTGAATTTGAGGGAGAACATGAGATGGGAGATTTTCGACATACCCTTACTGTCATAAAAAAATCGGAAAAAAAATGCGCATTTGACATTAAAAAGTACAGAAATTGTAGTATTTTTATGAAAATAACCAATCGTTTCGCTAGATAAGACCCTTCTTCCTCAGCTGGGATCGTTTGAAGTCGCATTTAAACTGCATTTTGGACGTTCAAACTCGGGGCACCATAGCAGTCCATTATATGGAGAAAAATCCTGAAATGTTTTTTTTAATCTCAAAAAACATAATTTCTTTACGATTGAAGAAAGAAAGGCATAAACATCTTGGATGACAAGGGGGTGAGTGCATTATCTGTAAATTGTTGTTCTGGAAGTGGACTTCTCCTTTAAAAGACAAATACTGATAAATCTAATTAGTTTACCTGCCACAATAATATGAACAGTAGCAGATGGGTTCCAGCTGAATGCTTTGGGACTGCAGAGCAAAGGTGGCTCTTCTAAATGCCCAGCTAGTGCATAAACGTAACGCGAAACAAGAACTTTCTGACCCTGCGGGCCCACAAGTTCAAGTTCCACCAGATAACGGCTGCCCACATCCTTGTCTTCACGCCTTACAACATTCACGACATGCAACAGGGAGTAGCTACTGTGAAAACAGAAAATTACATCAAATACTATAATGCCACCACACCTCAAAAAACATCTCTTTCTTAAGAAACAGTATTGTATCCACATGGGTGTATCAAAAAGAGCCGGACATATTAATCAGAATATTGTGTACACATACTTTTGAATAAAGAATTTAAGCTTTCACAAATATGATTAAGACATTTAAGGATACATGATTTATGTTTCAAATTTTGATACACTCATTATAGAGAAATTCATAAACCAGCCAGTAGGTTTGCTATTCTGAATATTTATCATTTTATAAAGAAAAGTTACATTCTTGATAGAATATTGAAAGATTTCACCAACTTTGTGAGGCTGAAGTAACATTTTTCTGGACATCCCTTACCAAAAAATAGTATACTTCAAGTTTATTTTATTAAGTATACTTAAGTGAAGTTCAAGTACATTTTTAGTATACTTTATGTAGTAAGTACACAAATATCAGTGTACTAGTAGTATACTTGTAAGTGTACTAATTAAATACTTGTAGTAGCATTTTTAGTAGACTTTGAAGTATAGTCTCAGTAAACTACTAGTTTAATAGTTTTATACTGCAAGTACACTTGTAAGTTTTCTTCAAGGGAATTTCCCATCATACTTTAAGTATACTACTATGTCCCTATTTAGGTATTAATTTGTAGATATTTTGTTATATGAATATCTGAACATACAAAACATTAAAAGAAAGAACAGGGCATCAGTATTGCTCAAAATGAATAAAAACAATGAAATGCAAACTCAGAATATGACGCAACCCTGCAATAATGAAATATGTTAAATAAAACAAATATCCTTTATGTATTTACTCCCATTTTATTAACCAGTGTCTTTGCTGCTGACCTCCGATGATGCAATTCAACCATACTAATGTAAGCAAAAAATTATTTTAGATAAACTAACATTTGTGCTTCTTTTTTTTTATAGCTGAAGAGTGATCTCCTGCATAAATGTACTTTTCTTTCAGCCTGAGGTGAATTCATTTCACTTTTGGTGTTATATTAGAATTGTTTTATATTAAAAACAAAGAAGCAAACCCTGCCCAGATTTAAAAAGTAACGCAAAAGTAACACAACGCATTAATTATGTAACTAAGTAACGTAATTAGTTACCTTTTCGAGGAGTAACGCAAATTTGTAATGCATTACTTTTAAAAGTAACTTTCCCCTACACTGCTAATAGCACACTTGAATAAACTTCTGTTTTCGTAAGGGATAATGTCTTCCATATATTTGTCTTTTAATTGACAAGACATTTTAAATGAGAATGGTTGAAAGAGGTAAACACTGGACAAGCTTACCGTGTCTCTTCTCTTGAATGCAGTGCTTTTAAAAAAGCTCTAACGATGGGCATGGCATGACTTTGGGACATCACAACGTTTCCAGATGTTTTGCAGGAATCTACCACAACGCTGGTTTGTTTTGAAGCAACATTGAGGGGTTTCACGTCATAGACGCGCTGCCAGAAAGGACCTTCATCTATTTTGGATTTTGGAAAAAGTGTTAGAGTGAGTATTGTATTTGCACTATGTTTAGTATATAAACTGAGCCTACAGCTACAAAACAAAATGGTGTGCTTATAAGGTACTTTGTGAATACAAATGTCATGTGACTGAACAATGGTTAAATAGCAATTTGACTATTAACATTAACCAACAGCCTCGTGGCCTAAGTGACATTTAAGTAAATTTCAGTTGTAAAATGAGTTTCTTTTGGAATCTTGATTTTTAGGATTACTTTTAAAATAAGAGTTTTACCTGTATCTATCTTTTTTACATCAGGGTCTTCAACCTCAGTCAGATAAGAAGCAAGTCCTTTACTAAAAAAAGTGGTGACGTGTACAATACATGCACAAGTAGAATGCAGTTAGGTGCAAACTGGAAATACTGGAAAAGCTTGCTTATTGACTAATGGAAAGATATGAAGCAAGACTGTGTATGTATGCTTCATACTCTGCCTGAAATGATGTATCTTGTCTGTAGAAGCACATTTCATCATCTATTGCAGTCGTTTGCCTTGTGTAGTCATTTGGAAACACTGAAGAAAGCTGAATCTGCAAGAACAAGAAACATAGCCAAAGATACTCATTAACTCTTTATGGTTTAGTTATTTTACTGTTTATTAGTGTAGGTCAAAGTACTTTAGAAGTATACTGATGTTCTTTGTTAACCCTGCTGAAAACAAAACAAAACAACAGAAACATCATGGAATTTGTAATGCTGTCACAGTTATTTTCAGTTTAGTCTACATCCTGTTGTGCCTGTCTGACTTCTTATTAGTTTTTATGGTTACTTATTAGTTAATCATTCTATTCATCTGCGGTTTTCCTTTGTTTAATCTGTGTATATATACTCCCTGTGTCATTTAATATCTTTTGTGTGTGTGTTATGGTTGTGCTTATGATTAATTTAATAAATACCATTTGCATTTCCTACTTCCTCATGTTGTGCATTACTACAGCAACCCAGCTGTGACAAATGGTCTCACTGGTCATTCAGTGCACTTCAGTAATATTGACACCTTTGGTAAATATGAGCGAAGGTGGCTGTGGAAATAAATTTGCATCGTTTATCTTTTTGATCTTTCGTCTAAAAAATGCACATAATTCTACCCTTTCACACTGGCCACAATTATTGGCACCCCTAGAAATTCTTATGAGTAAAATATCTCTGAAGTATATTCTTATTCATATGTACATTTTTTAGCACACCTGGGTGACTAGTAACATGAAATTGTCCAGCCATGACGTCCTGTTCCACAGGTTTATAACTGATTAACACAAAGGCAAATTCCCTTAACCGTCCATTGCAAGGAGTAAAACCAAAGAATATACTTCACAACATAGAAAATGGCATAGAGAATAGCTAAAACATTGAAAATCCCTATTTCCATCATCAGGGCAATAATTAAGAAGTTCCAATCAACTAAAGATATTACTAATCTGACTAGATGAGGACTATATGTGTCTATATCATTCTAATGCATAGTGAGGATGAGAGTTTGAGTGGCCAAAGACTCTCCAAGGATCGCAGCTAAAGAATTGCAGAGATTAGTCTTAGAGTCAGGAAAAAAAAATAAAACCAAACAGTCCCTACATCACCACATGTTGTTCGGGAGGCTTTCAAGAAAAATCTCCTCGCTCATCCAAAAACAAACTCCAGCATATTTAGCTGTCAGACACGACTGGAACTTCAAATGGGACTGGCTTCTATGGTGAGAGTTTTTTGGACAAGGATAAGTACCCCATGCCATCCTCAATTACCCCAAGCACATCTTTCAACAGGACATGATCCAAAACAAACATCAAAATCAACACAAATGAGTTATTGAGCACAAAATGAAGCTTCTGCTTTGGCCGTCCCAGTTTCCAAACCTTAACCCTTTAGAAAATGAGTGGGGTGACTTGAAGAGAAGAAGCACCAACATGGAGTTGGGAATTTGAAGGATCTGAGATCCTGAGATCCTGAGAAGAGATTCTGTATAAAGGAATGGTCTCTGATGTATTGACGGGTGTTCTCCAAACTCATCATGCATTATACACTGTAAAAAACAATTTGTTGAGTCAACTTAAATTGATTTGTTACCTGGCTGCTTTAAAATTTTAAGTTCAGTCAACTCAAAAAAAGTTTATTCAGCTTGAAATGTTACATTATACTAAGTGACAACTTAGATATTTGATTCAACTTAAATTTTTAAGGCAGCTGAGTTATTTACCCATCTGTTAAGTTTAGCAAACACAAATATCTAAGTTGTTACTTAGTACAACTTAACATTTCAAGTTGACTAAACTTATTTGAGCTGACTGAATTTAAAATTTTAAGGCAGCAGGGTAACAAATTATTATAAGCTGACTCAACAAATTGTGTTTTTTTTTTTTTTTTTTTTTACAGTGTAGAAGAAAGCTCAGAGCTGTTGCAATAATATGTTGGGTTGTTGCAATAATAATTGTGGCCAGTGTGAACTAGAAAAAAAAAACAAAAAAACATTTATTTCATAATGAGATTCTCCCACCGCTTTCTATTGTTTTACTTCAGTGAGAGGTTAGAATTTTGTGAATTTTTTTAATGAAAGATCAAATAGGTTAACCATGCAGATTTATTTTCACAGCCACCTTTGCTCATGTTTACCAAGGGTGCCAATATTAATGGAGGGTAATGTAATGGGAATTGTATTGGTTTTAATGGAAACTGTATTGTCTCTACTGTTTATTTGGCCTTTTAAAAATGCAAAATGTTTAACTCACCATATTCACACCCTGATATCGTCCAATTTGTCCTTTGAGTATGTAACTTGGACTGTAATGGCATTCGCGAAACAAGTCTTTCAGCTGAGATTCATCTAGCAACTTGTCTGTTTAAACAGAGAGAACATATTGGGTCTATTTAAAAAAGAGAATGATTAAAATGTCATTTAGGCAAGATTATTTCCATTTCCATGTAAAATTTTTGATAAAGCTGACATTTATAGGGGTGATCACGTGGGTCTTCTCTGATCATGTCTCCTGCAGTATGGTGTGACATGGGAATCGGCTCAAGGAGCCTATCATAACTTGCTTTTGTCTGAGGTATGTGATCAATATCTCCCATTTGTAGAGAAGATTCATCTGACAAAAGAAATGGGGCTACATGTTATCGACATGTCCTGTAAAAGTCACAAATGTCAATATTTATACACCTACCCACACTTCGTGTTTTAATAGGAAATATATCAACACAGCTATATTTATGCTTGACAAATGCTTTACAGATGCCTTTATGCCTCTAAAACCAGGCATCAACAACATTCTGTGAAACATTTGACCATACCTCTTACTGGGTTCATAATTTAGTCATTTTGTGACAAACTTACCTTCATACAATGACAAAAACTCAGAGGCTATCACAGAAAAAGTGCCATTGTCACGGTTTAAACTCCACTGTAGAAAAATCAAACAGAATCTCGGGTTAATGAAATGTACAATTTTAGGTTCATTGTACAAGCTAAAATGTCAAACACACACATATACTGTTATACATACAGCTATTTCCAGATGATCCATTCCGGTATTCTGTTTTAAAAGGACTTCAAAAAAATATTTCATGTCTTTCACTAACCTAGGAAAGAGAGAGACCCTACATTATGGCATGATATAGTCTTTAACTCTGAAATAAGTACATGCATACATACATAACAAAAAAAAAAAAAAAAAAATATATATATATATATATATCCTTACAAGACAGGTTTGGATATCTGGGATGCAAATTTCCAATACTCGCCTGGAGCGGCCCATTCATTTCCTGTCTGATTCAAAACAGAAACATGCCACAATTATAATCAAAGAAATTCAGTGTTTCCTTTAAAAAAGTATTGAAGTCACATTTAGTGTCTATATATAACTGTAGCTATATATACTGTGCCAAAATTTAAAACCAAGTGTGATCTGTGAACAAATGATGCAAGAGCTGTTTTTCTATATTTATTGCATATTTTTAATAATGAAAGCATGTTTAATACTAACTGTATCATTAACAAAAATGTCACTTGGATTCAGATGTTATAACCAGTTTTTATACAATAATTGTACAGGGACAGTTCACCTAAAAATGAAAATTCTGTAATCAACCCTGATGTCGTTCCAAACCTTTGTGACTATTATTTCTTTTGAGGTCATTAAAAAATATATTTTGACAAATGTTTTAATGTTTTTTAGTACTTACAATGTTGATATATCAATATTATAATGTCAGTGTTAATATAACTTCTTCTGAAAGAAGAAGAAAGAATAAAGCAAAGAAATTCAAAAATGATGACGCATGTTCAGCTGTTTCAGTGTGGACAAGCAATTTTTGGAAACTTCTTTTAAACACTAGTACGTCTGAACATGCCTACTTCCATACTATATGGCAACCAAAAACGAAACATTCTACACTGAAACTGCTTATTTGTCCAACAAAAAAACAAGCTTTTTAAAGGAGAAGTCCACTTCCAAAACAAAGATTCACATATAATGTACTCACCACCTTGTCATCCAAGATGTTCATGTCTTTCTTTCGTCAGTCGTAAAGAAATTATGTTTTTTGAGGAAACAATTTCAGCATTTTTCTCCATACAGTGGACTGATATGGTGCTCCGGTTTTGAACTTCCAAAATGGAGTTTAAATGTGGCTTCAAACAATCTCAAATGCGGTTGTAAATGATCCCAGTTGAGAAAGAAGGGTCTTATCTAGCGTAATGATTGTTTTTTTTTTTCATAAAAATTATACAATTTATATACTTTTCAATGTCAAACACTCGTCTTGTCTTACTCTGCCTGGACTGTTTTATTCCGGTTCATGGCAGTTAGGGTATGTCGAAAAACTCCCATCTCATGTTCTCCCTCAACTTTAAAATCATCCTGTATCGCTGTTTTACCTTTTTTGTTAAGGCTGTTTGAACTTCTTTGCATGTTCACTTTGCAAAGACTGGGTCAGTACTTCTGCAGCGATGTAAGATGATTTTGAAATGATTTTTGAAGTTGAGGGAGAAAATACGATTGGAGTTTTTCAACATACCCTAACTGTCTTGAGCCAGAATACACAGAGTTCAACAAGAGCAAGGCAAGATGAGCGTTTGAGAATAAAAAGTATTTAAATTGTACTTTTTAAATGAAAATAACCAATCGTTTCGCTAGATAAGACCCTTCTTTCTCAGCTGGGATTGTTTACAACTGCATTTGGGATCGTTTGAAGCCGCATTTAAACTGCGTTTTAGAAGTTCAAAATCGGGGCACCATAGCAGTCCATTATATGGAGAAAAATGTTGAAATGTTTTCCTCAAAAAACATAATTTCTTTACAACTGAAGAAAGAAAGACATGAACATCTTGGATGCCAAGGAGGTGAGTTTTGGAAGTGGACTTCTCCTTTAAGATGGTCTCCCAAGTGATTAAGTTTAAATAATGCAGTTCCCCTAGTAGTGGACGCTACAGGGACTGCCGCCAGCAGCACTGGTGTCTGAAGCACATGTGAAACAACTCCAATCCTATTGGCCCACGTAGCCAATGATGTCACAGACACCTGGAAGTATTAAGAGGGTTTGTTTGATACGTGTGAATGCGTTATGGAAAAAACCAAGGCAAGTGAGTAATTTTAGAAAGTGTGTGCTGAGGTTTCTGACCCTCGAGGACATACTTGTTTCGTGTTTCGGTGAGGAGCGTCCGTGTTCGGTGATTGAGAGCTGTGAATGCGCTCATTGTGAGAATTTCCAAAAAAAGCTCAGTTTGTGTTTCCCTCTTCTTGAGGGATGAAAGACAAGTGTCTGCGTCTAGCGGTTTGGGTTCTGCTGCTGCCGAAGCACGGCAAAAACAGATCTTGGGATTCGCAGGTCGAGCTTTTGAAAGCTTCCTTTGCAAGGACAATTTTGTCTTCTGAGGCAGTTGAGAAACTGCGTCACACCACAGACTTGTCTCTTCATGTCACTAAGCAATGGTGGTAACGGAGGTGCATTTATGGTTAAATCTCACAGATATTGAGAGAGAAGTGAAAGCCTTAATGCTCTGCTGTGGCCTTGTGGGTTTTTCGGCACCTCCACATAAGTTCAGGGAGGCAAAGGCGCGGTCCCCTGACTTTCAGGAAGTTCATTCCTTGCCGTCCCCGTTCATTCCTCTTCGTCTAAAACCTGGTCTGTCTCGATCTGAGGATCATAGGCAAGATCAGTAGCGTGGCCACTCACACCCCTCCTTCCTCTAGGAGTCGGGTGCAGAGGTGGGCAAGGCGCTAAGAGGAAGAGAGCGGATCTCAGGAAGGTCGTAGTGTTCTGAATGGCAGGGTGTATGTGGCAGCAAGCTGGTGCAGCCTTGCATGCAATGGCTGTTTTTCAAGCTTACCAATCTGACTTTCTCAGTGACCTAGATGAAGGCAAGGGTTTGGCCCCTCAAGCAGTTGAGAAACTTGCTGCACCACATACTTGGCTCCTTATGTTACTAAGCAGTGATGCTTGTGGGACACAATGCTTGGTCACACGTCCTTTCCTTTCCTTTCCTTTCCTTTCCTTTCCTTTCCTTTCCTTTCCTTTCCTTTCCTTTCCTTTCCTTCTATACCACTTTCTAATTCTAACACTTCTTGATGCCCCCCCCCATATATATCAATGACATCAAAGGTCAATTTAAGACTAAGAATTAATCTGTTATTATTAACGATAATTAACTAAAAATGAAGTAAATAATGACTGCGAAAATTGGTTAAAGCCAAGCATAAAAAGATGGGATTTTTTTTTAAAGCATGTTGCTGAAATGTGGAGGGTTATAGTGGTCTTGTCATGCTGTTTTGTCCTTTTTAGAGCTTGACAGCATGTGACCCATTGCAAATGGTCACTGTATGGAAAAGAGATTAATCAATTCTCATCAATTAAAAAACAAACAAACAAAACAAGACAAGACAAAAAGCGTATGAGTTTGGAATGACATCAGGGTGAGTAAATAAAAACAAAACACATGTTCATGTTCAGACCAGACATTACCTCACCAACATAGACGAGAAGTTGAAGGTTTTCTGGACTTTCATTTACACTGAGCCAGAACTCTGAGTTATCATCAGAGGAAACAGCAAAAATATATTCATCTATAAGAAGAATGATATCAGTGCATGTGTTAATTGCCTCTACAAATGTTTCATTAAATGAAATATATAATAAAACACTTTTTATTTTTATGCTGGACCCACCAGTTACTGCAGGATGGAGGTAGCCAAAGATTCTCAGACCGTAATTGCTCCAATGGGGGGAAATAGCAAGTCTGCTTACTGTAGTACGCACCTTTAATTAAACCAATGATATTAAATTATACACTGAGACTATCACTGACATCAGTATACAACTAAATATGTATAGAACTAACATTGGGAAATAGCGGATAGAGCAGGTTATTCCTAAGTTGTTCAAGGGATCCACCGCAACAGTCTTCAAAAATGTGCATGTTCACTCGACCCTGAGGAGGAAAGATAAAATGGTTACAACTGGGCAGTTGTGTGTACTTGTTTGTATACTGTATAAAATGATTGTGATTTTAACAGTAAAGACTGTAAAAATGCTACACTGTAAAAAATAAATAGTTGAGAAAACTTAAAAAAGTAAGGCAACTTCACTGTAAAAAACAATTTGTTGAGTCAAATTAAGATCATTTGTTACCTGGCTGCCTTAAAATTTTAAGTTCAGTCAACTTAAAAAAAAGTTTAATCAACTTGAAATGTTAAATTATACTAAGTGACAACTTAAAATTTTAAGTTGAATCAACTCAAATATCTAAGGCAGCTGGGTTACTTACCCATCTGTTAAGTTTAACATTTCAAGTTGACTAAACTTATTTGAGTTGACTGAACTTAAAATTTTAAGGCAGCAGGGTAACAAATTATTTTAAGCTGACTCAACAAATTGTGTTTTTTTGTTTTTTACAGTGTTGATGCAGTAAGACTTTTGAGTTCTCTCAACAATAGTTTTTTTTTAGTTTTTCTCAGTAAAGATACTTTGTTTAGCCAACATAAATTTGTGTGTTCATGCAATGCTGATTGTAGTTTAGTTTAGTTTAATATAGACAACATTGTTTTTGTTTGTAAAACATCTTGCAAGACTAAGATATCCAGCAAACAGATATAAGTGGTTGAACATACTCTAGGCCTCGAAACTAGACACACAAACCTCAAGAACATTTGCAATCAACAAATATTAAAAAAAGATGAGCTCTTTACATCACAGTGCAACAAATAACTAACAAAAATGACAAAACAACAACAAACAGTTTCAGTTAAGTCAGCAAACAGCAACACAATAATCCTATAACAGTAACTGCATAATTTATTTATGCTGCAATGCATGCTGGGAACTCACAAAGCCTTAACATTTCAACAATATGAATCTCTTTGTTTAGACAACTGTGTTTCACTGTAAAAAATAAAAAAAAACACAATTTGCTGAGTCAGCTTAAAATAATTTGTTACCCTGCTGCCTTAAAATTTTGTATTATTTAATTTTAATTGTACTTTTTTAAAATTTTAATTGTACTAAGTAACAACTTAGATATTTGCGTTTGCTAAACTTAACAGATGGGTAAGTAACCCAGCTGCCTTAAAATTTTAAGTTGATTCAACTCAAATATCTAAGTTGTCACTTAGTATAATTTAACATTTCAAGTTGAATAAACTTTTTTTGAGTTGACTGAACTTAAAATTCTCAACAAATTGTTTTTTACAGAGTAGTTGGGACAACATTTGGGGCAATTTTGTTGGTCTGACAAGGGTTTTTATGTCGTTTTCAAGAAAAAAGCATTTTTTAGTATTTGAGACTCAAAATGTTTCATAAAATGCGTTTGCATTTTTTACAGTATACAATAAACCTCTTTTAGAAAACTGTTTTTAAAAACAGTTTCTATAGTATAAACAGTGATTAAAATACTGTTAAAATTACATTTTTTGAAGCGCAAAAGAACAAGTCATTGTATAATTTACACTGAAAAAGTGTAAATTTACATTCCTAGAATCCCCTGCATGGCACTTCACATTTGATGTTTTGATGGTTTTTTAACAGGCGGTGTTGATATATTAATTAAATGAACAATAATTATTTTTGTGATTCCTTACATTTCATGAACTGTATGTTAAAAAATAAAATATATTAAAATTAAATAAATAACTAACAAGTTGTTGTATTTCGGCATTTCAGTTAAGTTATGTTATTTTAATATATTATTCATAGAATGTTAATCTTTACAATTTAAGGGAAAACTATTTCTTGAAAGGTAATGTATTCTTTCAAAACTTTACTAAAATATTAGGAATTCTCTTTTTCTCTTTCTTTTTAAATCACAACACACCCTATGAAAGTAATCTGAGACACACCTTTAATGTTTTGATTTGCTGTTGGTCATCAGCAGCCCTATTCTGGGGGAACGTCACAGGAAGATTACAATTATGTAATTGTCTTGTATCTTGTTAAACTATTTATTCATAAATGACAAGTCATGTCAACAATCTTACCTGGATTTTATGTGCATCAGGAGGTTCATCATCTATAGGCGTTTCTCCCTTTTTGATGTTTGTTTTTGAAGGCCCTTGAGGAAGTAAATACACAAAGCAAGAGTATGCAAATGCTACTGGATTTGAATGGGTGAATTCACACATTCTGTGGTGGCATTGTACTATATTGTGTGCTGCATAGTCAACCTGTACATGCAAAGCCATCTTTATATATGTTTTATTAATTCAGAGGGTTAACAGGGGCATATTTCCCATTTTCAAATACATCTAGCTATAAAACACTACAACATAAAAATCAAATGTCCTATGGGTGGCGCCAAAACGAGAGTTTTCTTTAGTACAGTACAGAAGGAAATCCCTTTCGAAATAATTTGTTTAATTATAAGTAAATATTTATTAAGAAATTATTTAATAATAATAATTTTAAAAAATACAATAAGTAAAAATGTGCTACGGAAAAGAGTACATTACAAGAGCAACAGAAAAACCTCCAGCAAACATTTGAACTGGGATAACTGACACAAACAAATACATAAATCCTAACTACAAATCCTAACATGTCATAACCTTCCATTGTAATCTTGATTTGTAAGTGAGTGAAAGTTTTTCTATTGTAGGATATCCTACACAGGCTCTCGCAAATAGAGCAAAGACAACTAAAATAGGTCACTTAGGTATTTAAAGGGAGGAGTTGCAGAAAATGGTAAAACTCGTGAATCATTACACCTTGCATAGTCTTGTTCAGTTAACACATGATAGATCTGACATTTTACAAATGGTTCATTTAAACAAATCAATCATATTCTTGGATTTGTGCCTGCAAACTGTTACTAACTGATCTGGCATGAGCTCTAAGAATATTAGACAATTAAAGTTTGAAGAAAGACTAAAACGCATAAAACATAAGCCAAAAATGAAATCCACCATTATAAACAAAACTAACTTACCAGCAGGCAAAATGTTTTTTTGTGAGTCCACATAATATGCTCCGAAGGATATGAAAATATAAATTATAATACATATAACGAGTGGAGAGGAATACAACATCACTTTACGATGGTGAAGAGATCTCAAAGTAAACATTCTGCTAGACACTAAGCGCGGTATATGATGCCCAGGGTGTATTAGGCAAGTTTTTAGCCACTATTGCCTGACACAAAAAACCGGCTAAACAAGACAGGAGCAACTTCGTGTGACGAGGTTTAGTTAAATGTCCTGTTGGCTCTAGTCCAGAATCTCTATGTTTTGCGCTAGATCTAAATCTGCCCAGGTAAGAAAAGATGCTGAAAAATGGTTATATAAATCTCTTGATTTATTTAAATGAAAAGCTGAATGATTTAGGTTGAAGATCATGTTATGTTGATCTGTTGTCCTTCAAGAATTTCCATTTCTTGTTCCCATCTTTAAAAGCTGGTTATTGAACAAGCCACAAGCAAAAAGTATTTTCTTCTGTACTGAACAAAAATGTTTGTTTTGCATACTCTTGCTTTGTGTATTTACTTCCTCAAGATCCTACAAAAACAGCAACAAAGATGTCAAAGCATAGCTTGCACATATTATTGCACATACACATTTTTTTTTCTCCGAAAATTCTCACAATGCATATTACTAGCATAGTGATTTTGCCCATGAAAATTCACTTATATATAGTAAAGAGGCCACTCCTTAAACAGTAGCTTCCTAATGACAGGAAACAGATAAAACACTTGCATGGGAGAAACATTATGTATGTGTTCACTTGCGGAACTGGTCTGAAGAAAATGAGGTGGGAGGAAAAAGTATATAAGAAATGCAAACGAGCAAACAAAAATGTTCTTGTTTTACAAGTGATAACGACGTCTGACTGATATGTCAGTCTCATGTTAAGAGGCATGAAATGTTAATAAACTGTATATTAAATATAACTCTCTTCAGATTTTCTTCACATTTCTGTTGAAGAGGATGAGGGTCATGTATATAATGATTTATACCTCAATTTCTAATTCACAGCTGACCGTATGTTACAGCCAGTTACCTATTACTTTTGGACAGTGACAAATTCTGACTTGTGTACACACATGCTAATGCTTTCGATTAGGGAACACTATTTACAATTAATTAGTTGTTATGTATTAATGCATGAACATATTCTAGATACCTTAATCTGACCCCATAACTACTACAATAGCTATCTTGCTATCAATAAGCAACAAATTACCTGAGTTTCTTGAAGGAAAACAGTGTTTGTACAAATATGTTACAAAGCAATATCTCGTTTTGAAAGTACTGCAATAATAAAAATAGAATTGACAACAGCAAAGAAAATTAAATGTTGTTTTGCATCAGAGGATTTGTTCATTCATCAGATATCAAACAAAGCTGATGTTCTGGAGCCAAGTGACTAGTTAGTACATGATGAATAAATGATGACAGAATATCTCTTATATCTCACGGCATTTTTATTGATTATGGAATATGATAAGTGCAAACGAATGCAGAATTGGAGTAGTTTGCCTGTAGTCAAATATGTGCAAATGACTTCTTTATTTAAAAGAAAACCACACCATGCTACCTGACTTTTGGAGAGCTAAGGGCTCTTAATTTACAGACAGTGCATGTCCTGCACATCCAATATCATATTTACTATAGAATAGTTCATTAAATGAATATGGTGAATATAACTATTCTTGTGATCACTACACTGTAAAAAACAATTTGTTGAGTCAACTTAAAATAATTTGTAACCTGGCTGCCTTAAAATTGTAAGTTCAGTTAACTCAAAAAAGGTTTATTCAACTTGAAATGTTAAATTATACTAAGTGACAACTTAGATATTTGAGTTGAATCAACTTAAAATTTTAAGGCAGCTGGGTTGCTTACGCATCTGTTAAGTTTAGCAAACACAAATATCTAAGTTGTTACTTAGTACAACTTAACATTTCAAGTTGACTAAACTTATTTTAGTAGACTGAACTTAAAATTTTAAGGCAGCAGGGTAACAAATTATTTTAAGGTGACTCAACAAATTGTTTTCTTTATTTTTTACAGTGTATGTAAACTCTTAAACTATTAAAACTATTTCAGGCTTCCCACCCTTATTGCCTGCAAGAAACAAGATACAGTTCAATGAAGTAGATGAGTTTCATGACAGTATCTGGGACAATGTTGTCACAGTATATGAGGTAGGTTGTCTCAATGGGAAATGTCATGAAAACCAGTTTTGTACAGCCTTTAAACAGTGACAACAACCAGTTACAGCCCTAGTAACTATCCTTCGTAGTTTAAATGGGAATTCAGTAAATTCATCTTCCCGGGAATCCTATTGAGATTTCAGTTCTACATCCTGACACATTTAAATTCATCCCATGAACTGAAAAAGAGTTTGTTTAATTTGGAATTTTGCTCAGAACTGTTAAGAAAAGGCTTTTATTTAATCAGGAGTTTTGCCACTGTATACTTTTCAAATTATTTCCAAAGAAAATATTTGTCTGTGAAACTATATAGCTGCCTATATCGTGTCTGCTTGGAGAATTGTTTTACTTTGTTCCTGTTCTGTTTTTGTAGTTTTTCTCATTTGTAGTTCCTTGTATTGTCCTTGTTTGTGTGTGTGTGTGTTTGTGATTTAGCCCTGTCTGTATATACTGTATAGCCTTGGTTTCCTATATTCTTTGTCAGGCTGTTATGTGGGTTTGCTTAATAATTTTTTTCTGTTATTTGGTTCCTGGCCTTCCTTTGTATCCATTTATTTGTTTATCTTGATTCTTTTATTTCCTTCTTAAACCATATTTTCCAACCCTTGCTAGTCTCTCAGGCCTAGTCCATATTTTCTAAAAGAGTTTTTACTTCTTCATAAAAAAAGAATCCACATGTAAATACAAAACCACACCATGAAGCGCTATCAAGAGCATGCCAAACCAACAGGTGGCGATATAACTGTAAAGCCAAAATCTCCAGTTTCGCCAGCTACATGATAACACTGCAACCAGAGTTTCTGAAAATCTTCACCCTGGCAGGAGTTTCCAATTAATTAATACTGCATTTGCGTGTGGACGAACGGCCAAACTGCACAGAAAAAGCTGCGGTTTTGAAAATACTTGTGTTTGTGTGAACAGGGCCTGAGTTCACCCAGTGTAACAGAGCACCTGACCAAGCATGGATCCAGCAGTAAGCTTGATCAAACTCCCACAGGTAGGGTGACCACCTGGCGATAAACCTGTTGCGGGTAACACTAGATGTATTTTTGCAGGACAACACGGGACACATGTGAGACAGATACATTTACTACTGTTATGCTATGTAAATACTGATTTACATGTAAGCGAGAGAAAGTGCGTCCATTTTGTGTGAGAGTGTAGAGAATCCATTTGTGAGAGAAGAGATTTGTGCTTGCTCATTTTGATGCGTCCTCACATTACAATAATGTGCTCTGGACATTTGTGACCCTGGACTACAAAACCAATCATAAGGGTCCATTTTTGGAAACTGAGATTTAAACTTTCCATGGTTTGTTGGGATAGGACAACTTTTGGCCAAGAGACAACTATTTGAAACTCTGGAATCTGAGGAATCTTGCCTCGAAAGTTGTCCAGATGAAGTTCTTAGAAAGCATATTGCAAATCAGAAATTAAGTTTTGATATATTTACGGTAGGAAATGTACAAAATATCTTAATATCCTAATGATTTTTGGCATAAAAGAAAAAATGATCATTCTGACCCATACAGTGTATTGTTGGCTATTGCTACAAATATACCTGTGCTACTTAAGACTCGTTTTGTGGTCCCGGGTCACATTTGTCATTAAAATAGTGCCATAGAGTTGGCGCGGATACCCTTTTGGGCAGCGCGCCAGAATACAGCGCTGTTGCGCTATGGGCGTCCCGTGTTCGAATCCCGATCTGTCCTGTTGTAATAAAGGCAAAAATCCCCAAAAATAAATCTTTAAAATAAATAAACAAATAAATAACGCCATAGAAACCGCCTCAAACTAACTATTAAAAGAAGAGCCATCCAAGAAAGTTGTGTCTGAAAGCAGCATTGATTTTTTAATGGGTTAAAATGAATGAAGAACATTGTGTTTTTCTGTGTGCGCTCAACCATTTTTGTCAGTGGTGCTACACTGTAAAAAATAAAAAACACAATTTGTTGAGTCATCTTAAATTAATCTGTTACCCTGTTGCCTTAAAATTTTAAGCTGAGTCAACTAAAATAAGTTTAGTCAACTTGAAATGTTAAGTTGTACTAAGTAACAACTTAGATATTTGTGTTTGCTAAACTTAACAGATGGGTAAGTAACCCAGCTGCCTTAAAATTTTAAGTTGATTCAACTCAAATATCTAAGTTTTCACTTAGTATAATTTAACATTTCAAGTTGAATAAACTGTTTTTGAGTTGACTGAACTTAAAATTTTAAGGCAGCCAGGTTACAAATTATTTTAAGTTGACTCAACAAATAATTTTTTACAGTGTAGATTGGCACTGTAAAAAATAAAAAACACAATTTGTTGAGTCAGCTTAAATTAATCTGTTACCCTGCTGCCTTAAAATTTTAAGTTGAGTCAACTAAAATAAGTTTAGTCAACTTGAAATGTTAAGTTGTACTAAGTAACAACTTAGATATTTGTGTTTGCTAAACTTAACAGACAGGTAAGTAACCCAGCTGCCTTAAAATTTTAAGTTGATTCAACTCAAATATCTAAGTTATCACTTATTATAATTTGAATAAACTGTATTGAGTTGACTGAACTTGGCAGCCAGGGTACAAATTACAGTTACAAAGTTGATTCAACAAATTGTTTTTTACAGTGTGGAGCGTAAAAACTACGCCGCAAAAAGAATAAATAAAAAGCTTTCTTAAAAAAGCAAAAGAACATATGTGCGTTTTCTTAATATGACAATTGACAACAGACCAACAGACTGATAAAAATGTGGGACATTTTCTTAATATGCGACGTGCGGGACAAAGGGTGAAAATGCAGTGCGGTACAATGCAAAGCGGGACGGGGATCATCCTACCCACAGGTGAACGTTCCCTCGTGCACCACACTAGATACTTTCTGGGCATTGCTCATTTATCAAACTTTCCAGAAATTGCTGTCATAGTTTTCTGTTGGATAAGACTAAACACAAACATCTAAACTCACAACTTCACTCACAGTTACCTATGATGGTCTTCAAGGGACCCTTTATGAGTATGTGGTTCCTCCACCTAAGCAGATCTCCTTTTATTGTAGGAGTGGTAGAGGAGGAACCAAGCCACAGGAAACCCTAAACGTGGACCTTGGCTGTCACTGCAGGCCCAAGTCTGGAGGTCCTACTGCTTAAAGGCTGTAATTTGGTTCCTAGCCTTGTATCTGTTTATTTGTTTAACTTGTTTTTTTTTATTTCCTTATTAAACCTTATTTTGCAGTTGGATCCAACCATTGATAGTTTCTGAGTTCACCCAGTGTGACACTCTATGTCTATCTGTCTATCTGTCTTCTATCTATATACTACTGTATATGACAGTTAGATTTCTAACCGGGGCCATCTAGGGGCCAATAAACCTTATGACAGTTTACTACAGTAAACATACAAAGCCTAAGAAGCAAAGTGAACCGGTTTGTTCCATGCAAAGTATCCTTCTTATTGTCACTGCATTGTTGTTCATTGTTATATAAAGTCATTTCTGGCAAAAAATACAGACAGAGATATTACTGACTTACTATATGTATCATGTTTACACACCTTTCCTCATCCCTATCTAATCATTGTTGTCTTTTTCCTCCAATCACAATGCCACACAAAAGGATGTTGCCATTCATCAAGCTATCTCCATGGAAACAACAGAGATGGTTTGGGAAAGTCCGCTTACATTTTTGTGATCTGGACCCATAAACAAATTAACTAACTAAACAGGTCCAAGACTTCATCTGTAACCTGCACAACACTTTAGAGGGGCGGCAGGTGAGAAGACAGAGCCATTTTTCATGGGGTTTCCTGAGACAGCCTGGAAAACATGAATTTCATCTGAGGTCCTTGGGGGGGAGGATGAGGGGTCTGACAGTAAACAATTACCAGCGTCTCTTTATGTGGTCTCAGTTCATTTCACCTTTGGAGTCACCAGCAAGTAATGAAAAATGAGAGGTTTACACAGCAGGATGACAGCCACATCATCGTTCTGTTGTGTGTGTCTGGGTTTGGGCATGCAGGCTTTGGGACTGTCATTCAATAAAGACTGTCTTGGAATGACAATGAGATACTGGGCTCTTGAAATAATATAAAAGTATAACTATTAACTACAGAAATTTCAACTTTGTTATATGGTAACATTAAGACTTAAAATGTCAAATTTATATTTATTTTACTACTTTCCAAATGCCCATTATGCATTGTTTTTATTGTTTATCCTGATCTACTTTTACATAGTCATTTAGCGGATGGTTTTATCCAAAGCGACTTACAAATGAGGATAATAGAACAATCAAAACTAACAAAGGAGCAAAAGAGCAATAATATGTAATATTTAAGTGCTGTGATAAGTCTCGGTTAGTCTAAGGCAGTACACATCCCACAAGGGATTTTTATAATGAATATAAAAAGAAAACAAGTAGATAGAATAGAATAAGAATAAGAATAGAATAAAATAAGAATAAGTCCTTTTTTAAAAAATAAAAATAAAACAAAAACAAAAGAATAGATAAAGAATAGAGAATGTTAGAGAGTAATTTTTTATAATATGCGATACCAGAACCACAGTTTAAAAGACACACGCAGACACACACACACACACACACACACACACACAGTTTTAATTTTAATTTTAATTAATAATAATAATAATAATAATAATATAATAAAAATAATTTATATTATATGCTTTAAAATATGTACATAGAAGGTTTTAAGACAAAATGTGGTCGTTTTATTTAACAATGATGTAGTTAATCTATTTACATTTATTAAAATATATTCTTTGATTTTCATATAAATATATGACTTATTTCAATATATATAATTAAAATAAATATGTTTGTTATATAAAAATATTACCCTTCGTCTTGACTTTTTTTTGTTTGTTAAAAATAAGTAATATTATTAAAAAAACTAAATAATAATAATAATAATAATAATAATAATAATTATTATTATTATTACATTTTTAAAACATTTAAAAAAAAGTTTGTCAAGAGAAAATGTGGTAGTTATATATATGGTATATAACGTGGTAGTTATATCTAATTTTTTTTTACTTTTTTTAAAACTTTTTTGTTATATTTTAAATTATATTATTATATGTTATATTATTTATAAATATGTTATGTTTTATATTTATAAATAAATAAATAAATAATTTACTTCTTTTAAAAATATATTCTGAAATATATTATTTTATTTTAATATAAATATATTTATTTTATTTTAATATAAATTTTATATATAAATATATAATTATTTCACTACATATAATTAAAATAAATATGTTAGTTTGTTGTATTATTTATTTTAAAATAAATAATACAATAAATAATAATAATAATAATAATAATAATAATATTTTTAGTGCATTCAAATGCTGTTCATAATTGCGTTAAATTTACTTCAAATTCTGAAACTGAATTGGAGTTTGAAAGGTATTCTCAATTCAGTTCAGAATGATGTTTTAAAATGAAGCATTTTTCAGTGAAGATTTTCCAACCTGAAGCCCGACAACAGTCCAATATGCTCTCAGAAACCAAAGATAAAAGTTTTGCAATTCACTCAACAAAGAGCTTATGATCAAATCAACCTGTAATCGCATATATGCCTCACCCCAGCACTGTTACCTTGTTATGTCTGAGAAAAGGGTTAGGTAAGACGGCTGTTCTTCCATAACCCACGTTCAGAAGCTTTTGCGATGCTACGGCGAGGATGAGGTTGTGTCTCTGTTTGCTTTGAAGTGAAGCAGTATTAGCGGTGCTAGAGGAATGCTTATGTGGGCTCGGGTTCTCATTAAGACGTATAGGTTCACAGGAAGCTGCTGAGCCTTGATTGTAGGATTGGGGGAGTCATGTCATTTGGGTGCTTAGTACTTTTGTATCTCCAGGCAGCTACCACACTTCAAATACAAATTTATGAGTCATCACCTACATACTAGGCTTTCTTAGGACTCTGTGCTGCTAATTACACTAGCAAAAACACAAAATCTGAGATTATATGATGAAATGGTAGAGAAAAAGATTTGATTGGCATACAACGACAGAGGGATCTCATTTGTGTGCGCAGGTATTTGTGCATTAAAGGAACAAAGACTCTTTCAGCAAAAATCTCATGGCAATTTGTAGCTATTTTACTGAACTGGTGGCTAGTCTGTATGAATTTGTACAATCTCATTTGTGCAATCTGTTTAAGCCCCTCATATGATTCTTAAAATTCTATGTTCTTGTAGGAATCACATCATATGAATTCGCATCACAGTCCAATAAAGGCTCTGGGGTGTTAATTAAGGCCTTCTGAAGTGAATTGAAATGTTTGTGTAAGAAAAATATCCATATTTAAATCTTTATAAACTGTAACCACTAGCTTCCACTAACTGTCCTATAGGTGTTCATGAGAGAGCCTTCCATCGGATGACATAGGATGTAGGCATAGCATAAGCTTTGGTGAGAATATGCTAGTATTGCATATGCAAGTATGCATTTAAGAAGGGTAAAGTTAAGGGCTAATGTTTATAGGCTATTTTGGGGTTAAAGTTTACTTACCTACAGTTGAGGTCAAAAGTTTACATACACCATGCAGAACTTGCAAAATGTTAATTATTTTACCAAAATAAGAGGGATAATAAAAAAATGCATGTTATTTTTTTTTAAATACTGACCTGACTAAGATATTGCACATTAAAGATGTGTACATATAGTTCACAAGAGACTTTGAATTTATAAAAATGACCCTGTTTAAAAGTTCACATACACTTGATTCTTAATACTGTGCTGTTACCTGAATGATCCACAGCTGTTTTTTTTGTTGTTTGTTTGTTTAGTGATAGTTATTTATGAGTCCCTTGTTTGTCCTGAACAGTTAAACTGCCTGCTGTTCTTCAGAAAAATCCTTTAGGTCCCACAAATTCTTTGTTAGATAAGACCGTTTTCAAATAAAAGTCAAATTATAAGATGTTTTGTAGTTTGATTATTCAGTTTCTAAAAGTCGGTGGCATAGTCACCCTTACAAAAATTAACTATGGTTTTAGTACAAATAAAAACACAAAAACATGCTTACTATAGTTAAACCATGGTAACCACAAATTAACCATGGATTTGGTACACTGACCATAGTTTAAACTTGGTATTTGTAGTAAAACTGTTGTTCCCTTTCAGGAACACGAGCTGCGTTTGAAAACACTTTGGCAACGCCTTCATCGTAACCACGCTCTGAACACATGTGAAATTAGTCCAATAGAGGGCGGGGTGGCGTAGAGAACCAGGAAGCTATAAAAGTTTTCTTTTGAGAGTATACACATTATGTCAAAGTCCAAGGGTGAGTACAAGCAACAGTTTAGGCTACGCTTGGTTTGTGTGGGAGCGAAGCATGTGGAGTCAGCTCTCGAGGGGGCTGACTACCCGGATTGCGAGCAGCTCCAGCTGCGCATGCTTCAGTCCTGGAGGGCTCTCTCACCAGCATTCCTTGTGGTTCTGGCCCCACCTCTACAGAGTGGCGGCTGCAATCACAAATGGATCTGGTAGAGGGAATGGAGATGGGCCAGTCCCTTTCTTCTTCCTCACCTACCAGGTCCACTGCTCTCTCTGGGTCGAAAGCGCACTCTGTGGTTTCTTCCTCCCGGGGAAGGGCTTCCCCTCAGTCCATCCAATATGAGGAGCTGTCGGAGGTGGTGACTCGTGTGGCAGCCGAGCTTAAGATCGACTGGCCTGTGGAGAAACAATCAGAGCCATCCAAGATCAAACTTAATGAAAGGTTCTTGCGCTCTTAACTACCACCTCCTCTATCTGTCTCCTGATGCACATCGTCCCTGAAAGCCTGGTACTACCCAGTAAGCCTTTACTGGGTAAAGGGTACTTGTCAGTAGGTCAGGCTGGCGCTTGCCTGCACACTATGGCAGTGTTGCAGGCCTATCAAGCTGACCTGCTGAAGGAGTTAGATGAGGGCAAAAAAGTGAAGGCAGATGCCATTCCAGAGGTTCCTTCCTCATCACTCTCGAACCTCGAGCAGCCCCACACGAATACTGGCTCCTCGTATAGGGAGACTCAGAAGCAGAGGGCTCCCCCAGATTGAATCGGGAGTCCAAGCGGCGCTCTAAATCGGGGCCTCAAAGCCTAAGACCAACCGGAGGGCCGTTCTTTTGGCTAAGAAGGCCTCAACAAAGAAGTCCTGATTGTTCTGGTTTAGAACTTCTGAGGGCAGGCCCCTCTGGGGAACAGAGGAGAACACCTTATCATATGGTGCCAGTCTCTCCTCAATGCCCTCAGGAGATCAGTCTGTCAACCCTGCCAACCCTGTGCTGCAGGGCACAGCGGTCTCCAGCAAGTGCGTCTCGCACCTTCCACCCAAGAACGTAGCGGTGCTAGGAGGCTCACCATCTCTAAGGCGGTCTCTAGGGCAGCTAGATTGGCCTTTCCCTGCCGGTCATCCACTTCAGGGCACCAAGCTAGCCGCTCTAAGTACACCAGAGGTCAGTCTCCAGAGACTGATTCCCTTAGTAGATCATCTGGCAGCATGGGAGCTTCTGCCAAATGTGTCTCAATGGGCCCTCAACTCTCAAGGCTCTCAACTGAGGTCATTGAGACCATCCTCCAATCCAAAGCTCCCTCTACAAGAAAACTGTACGCCTGGAGGTGGATCTTTTCACCTCCTTGTGTGGTGAGTGCCAGCTCGACCCAGTACACTGCCTAGTAGGTTCAGTGCTGGAAATCCCGCAGGCCCGGTTAACCCACCCCACCTTGAAGGTATACGTGGTGGCCCTAGCTGCCTTCCATGCCCCTCTCGGTGGCAGTACGAACCCGCGTCTCAACGTGGGACCTAGCCATGGTCTTAGAGGCTCTCTGTAAACCACCTTTTGAGCCTTTTGAGGAGATTTCAGACAGGGTTCTGTTCTTTAGGTCTGCCTTTTTTCTCACCATCTCGTCCCTTAAGAGAATTAGTGACTTAAAGGCCCTTTCAGTGGCCCTCTCTTATTTAGACTTTACACCTGGTATGGCCAAAGCGTTCTTGCACCCTAAGTCAGGGTACGTCCTGTTGTAAACTTTTTCTTAGAGACCAGGAGACGTTTTGGATATCTTGAAGCAGAAGTTTCTCTTTATTGAGATACTAGCTGTGCGTCACTGCAGTCATCAAAATTTGTCTGACTACGGCAGTGATACATTTAGTAGGTGGACCTTTAGTAGATATTGACACAGTACTCAGAGGTGACATCCTTTGATCAGATCAAGAAAAGAGGATGCAGAACATTACCCTTCCCCCAACTGTAACACCTCAGCAGACCTATCCAAATAATCATAATGACATCACCAAATGGTTTGAGCACCATAGTTGCAGGAATTAAGACTCTATCAACATCACAAGGATAAGTCACTGGAACTAAAACTTTGCAAACAGATGCCATTATATTTACATTAAATGCCCAATACAATGTAGATCACCTTAGATTTTTATATGATGTTATGTTAGGATGTGGGATCTGCAGATATTAAACAGATCCTTAAATTTGTAATCCCACAGTTCCCAAGGTGCCCTCCTCTGCGACATGGCCCATCGTACTCCAAGCCTTCTGTCCTCCCCCCTTCAGAGAACCTGAAGAGCAGAAGCTTAATTGTATGTGTCCAGTGCAAGCACTGGATGCCTATGTCCACAGAGCTGCCATGTGGAGAAAGATCGACCAATTGTTAGTGTGCTTTGGTCCTTTCAAGAAGGGTCTCCCTGCCTAAATTGGTGGATTACGGGTGCCATCTCTCTTGCCTATGAGTCCTCTGGTCTCCCCTCTCCCTTGGGAGTCAAGGCTCACTCAGGGCCTTTCTGTCAAGTGTGCCCTTGCGGGACATCTGCAATGCTGTGGGCTGGTCAACGCCCTCACCTTGTGAGGTTCTATGGCCTATATCTCCAAGTCTCTCCAGGCTCCTCTGTCCTTTCTTCTTAACTTGCCTACACAGGCAGGGATTTGCAAGTCTGGCAGTGTGGGCATATCATTCCCAAAAGCTTTCCGACGCAGCTCGAGTTCCGGAAGGGGAACGTCTCCAGGTTACGTATGTAACCATGGTTCCCATCGAGGGAACAAAACGCTGCATCTCTGAGCCATACTTCGGCATCCCTGCAGCGCTCCTAGTGGCAGAAGCTACCGGCTGTGTTCACTGCAAATGCTTTTATTGCTTTCTGGTTCTCTATGTCCACTCTATTGTCTCGCTTATCTATTGGACTGATTTCGCACTTGTTCAGAGCATGGTTTGGTGGTCATATAGCTTAAAAAACTCTAGGATGACTTAATGTTGGTTTTAGAAAAAGAAACTTAAATAGTATACAATGTTTGTCAAACATAATTAAGTGTACTCCTTTCACATTGAATGTATAGCCTCAAAAACGATCCAAAAAGCAAACAAACTGTGTGTACATGAAACAGCTTCTTTTAAAATATTACCTGACAATGCTCCATTATCATGACAAATATATCCTGTTTCTTGTCAGTTTCAAGGCGAACCAAGCTGGTTTGTGTTGGGAGTTTTCCTACCCCAAATGTATCATCTTGCACTGCAAACAAAACAGTCCAGTCTACCTTTTGATGGGAGATTTGTTTAGATGTCATGCATAAAATGGTGTGGCTTTAGTAAATGTTAAACAGGTGTGGCTTTAGTAAATGTTAAGAAAAGTGAAAGAATAGGACGTGATGATACCTGTGAGCTGCATAAAATGACACATGTGACGCACCGTTTTTTTCTATGAATGTCTTTGACAAGTGCAGTGACAAAATCAAGGTAGATAATGGAGAGAAATCGTTTATTGTAAATATAGTTTTATTATTATTATTATTCAGCACTGAAAAATCATCTTAAATAACACAAATTTGACTATTATACCCTCACAGGAAGCTTTCTGCTATTTTAGATCTTCAAAACACTTTCTATATGATTTATAAGCTTGTTTCCTCATGGGGACCAAAAATGTCTACACAAGGTTAAAATTTACTTGTATTACTATACTTGTGTGGACATTTGGTCCTCGTCATGTAGGGAATATCAGGTACACACAGACACGCAGGATAATGCACACTATATTAAAACCACAAATGTGATTTGAGATTTAAGCCATTTGGGGGTCATATGACAGCTGACGGCATGGTAAACAAACCACTTGACTGAACAGCATTTGAGATGCAATGACAATGACTTGATTTTGGCCCAATGACATTCCTTGCCAGCATTTATTGTAAAAATAAATGAGTGATCAAAGGGCTTATCTAAGCTTCCAATGCTGGAGATCTGAGCCCAGAGTTATCATATGAATTAACATGACAGTGGATAGAACTTGATCGAGGTTACTAAAACTAATAATAGACAAATGCCTCCAGTCAGTGTTCCCAAATGTCTTTGTTGCTGACAGGTCTTTTCACAGATCGCTGTGAACTCAGACCCACAATGGGGCAGCATTGATTCATTTACTTTACTTTGATGGCTGTACAAACTGAACTTGTCATGCTGTTTTTAATGAAGTGAACTAATGCCTTTGCAAGGACAAAGAAGAAGCTATCATTCATTCATTTATTCATTCTTTCTTCATAGTTTCTTTTGAAGTTTTTCTGAATCTATAGATAGCTACTAAAATACATTGTACCACCCTTTCTCATATCCCACAGTAGGTTCTGAATCATTTATGTGTGTCAATGAAGAATCAGATCCATTTTCAAAAATAACATTATTTAAAGTTTCACCATTTGAAATGTGATTGCTGAAATATCATATTCTTTACCTCTGTTTCTTTTTAGACATCTCATCACCTGTCTATTGAACTCACTCCCAGACACCAGAGGGTGCTGTTGAACATCAAACACTGTCCACTTCATATGCATGACATCTAATCATTACATAAGGTTTTAATCATTACATAAAGTTATATAAAATAGCTGTATGGCAGAAATGGTAGGGTGGCAGTGCTTAGCAAGGAGTGCTGCCCTACACAGACATGTCAAAAAAAAAAAAAAATAAAATAAGAAAAAAAAAAAAAAAAAAAAAAAAACACATTCCCAACTTGTCACATAAAGGCAGTCATATCTTATTCGAAATATATATATTAACATTAGCATGATGTGAATAGTCAGGAAACACACAAGAGTCAATGCCATTTGGGAAATTAAACCTTCAGGTGGAGATTGTTGCATGTGTCTATAATTTAAATGTTACAGCTGGAGATGGTGGTTGCTTTTGGGTCTGTTCCTCACATAAATCAATCGTTGTGACCTTGAAAGACTTGGTGTTTGTAATTTTTGAATAAATTGTGACAGATGGTTAGGTTTAGGGGTAGAGGTTGCATTTGTTTAAAAAATGTACAAAAATTATTGTGGCTGTTTGTCATAATGACAGTATACAGAGTTATACCCCAATATATAATTTCTTGAAACTTAATTTCTCATGCTCTTTGAATCTGTGTATTGACCCCAAATGTTTCATTAAAAAATGCCGCTAAAGGGATACCCAGCGTGCCAATGGGCCCTGACCATTTGTGATGAGTTCGGTGAGGAGAATATGTTAAAAAATGCATCCTAATCTGGTTAAGAAAGTGTTAAAATTAGCATTGAGTAACAGCAATTATTAAAGTGAAAGTATACTTTAAATGGCCATTGCCTGAGAGTGGACATAACTTAATAACAGCTCAATTTGGACAGAATGTGTCATGTCCAGTTACAGTAGATGCCCTATTCTCCGGTAGCACTGCAAAAAGCATTTTTGGCCCAATATGCTCAAAAATTATATTCTGTTGGCTGGACGACTCCATAATTTCTCTTTATGAGCCTGGAGTGATCACATGGAGAAACAGGCCTGGCTGGTCTTTCCTTTGCTGTGAGTTTCAAGGTCGGTGAGCATCTATGATTCAGCCCTCTTGGATGTCAGTCAGCGTTTGCCATTATTTCTAGAGATCCGACATGGAAAAGGAAAACTGAGTCTTCTATTTCAAGGTATTCATAAGTGCTTGTATAGTTCCATAAGAAAGAGTAAAAGACATGTTCAGTGAATAGGGCACCAAACAGGATCTGGAAACAGGTGCTTAACCTTCATAAAATGTTCATCATTTGAGATCATTTGAGATGTTGATTAGGAGATCAGTTTCAATATTACATGACTTGCTCTTTAAGGTTTGCATTTTTTTTCCAATCCAAAATTGGATTCCAAAAGTTGAAATTCAGCAGTCTTACAATAACTTGGTCAACAGAGCCATCTTGGAAATTGTACCCATATATGCCAGATCCAGGAGCAGACCACTGGCTTATTGATTGGTGGTCTGCAGATCCAGATCCCACTCTTCTCGCTGCCCTTGAACTCTTTGCTTCTCCGCCAGTCCCATCTGGCTGCTTGTATGATCCAGTACCAGCATGAGTCCTTCCTCCTCTGATGTTCCCACCCAGTCTCCTAGTTCCTGTGTCCCAGTCAGTTCCCTCCGGAGTCTCACTCCCTTTGGCTGGTTTTGTCCGCTCCCTTTGATCCACAGTCTGCTGGTGTTGTCAAACTCCTTGGCTCTGCCTCCACCTCTGCCTCGGGCCTCCCATTTACCAGCTTGGCACAGTGTTACGGATTCCCTGGCTTTACCTTGGGCCTCCAGGCCCACGTCTCATCCTTGGGCCTGTCATTCTATTGGCTCTACCCTAGATCTGCGCTCCCTTGATCCATCAGCCATAGAAGTTATCTGAGCTCTGCTTACACCATGGACTTATGGGTCTGTGGCTGCACTTTGTCCCTCTACCCTTTTAGCTCCACAAGACTCTACCGTCCCTGTCCAGCAGTTCTACCTTGGACTTCCGGGGTCATGGATGTTGCCCTGGTCTGTCGGTCTTTCGGCTCCACCTGGGACGCCATCGCTTCTGGTTGTGTCTCGGACAGATGTCCCCAGATCTTCCGTCCAAAGTTCCACCCTGCCTATGGTGGTGTCTCCTTCTGTTGGGTCCTCCTGATCCTGCCCATCACTTACTTCAAATCTCCAAAGTGCCCTCCAACCCTTTCTCTACTCTTGAATGGTGCCACTCTCTTTGATCTGCCATCTCTGCTGGTGTTGTCCAGCTCCTTGGCTCTGCCTCCACCTCTGCCTTCGGCCTCCCAATCACCAGCTTGGCACAGTGTTACCGATTGCCTGCCTTTACCTTGGGCCTCCAGGCCCAGGTCTCATCCTTGGGCCTGTCAGTCCATTGGCTCCACCCTAGATCTGCGCTCCTTTGATCCATCAGCCATATGACTCGTTCAGGCTCCTTCATCCATCCGTCCCAGCCTCAGTTAGTCATCGCTCTGCTTACATCATGGACTTATAGGTCTGTGGCTACGCTTTGTCTGTCTACCCATTCAGCTCCACCAGATTCCTCCTTCCCCGTCTGCCAGGAGTTCCACCTTGGACTTCCGGGTACATGGGTGTTGTCCTGGTCTGTCTGTCTTTCGGTGCCACCTGGATCTCCATCCCTTCTGGCTGCATCTTGGTCAGGCATCCCTAGACCTTCTGCCAAATTTTCACTCTGCCTATGGTGTTGTCTCCTTCTGTCGGCTCATCCTGGTTCCTGCCCGTCACTTACTTCACACCCATCTCCAAAGTGCCCTCCCACCCTTCCTCTACTTTTGAATGGTGAGGATGTGCCTTTCAGGAAGTGCTAGTAATAGCATGATTATGTTTTGTTTAGTTTTCGAATTCATGGTTTCCCAGTGTTCTCTGTTCTTGTTCGAGTTATCGTTTGTTGTCCTGGTGTCTAATTGAGTTAAACACCTGATACATGTTTGTTTAATCATCCCTGTTTGTATTTAAGTGATTAGTTTGCAGTCATGTTTACCCGTTCCTTTTTATACATTGTGGTTCATTCTCCAGAGATCATGGATATCATAGAGCAAGTTTTCTGTATTTTATCTCCCTCCCATGCTGACATTAAGCTGGTTAGGCAATGCCTGTCATTTCTCCACTCATGTATCCCAAAAGGCAAATTAAAGTTAAATTTAGAGATTAAAAATTGCGGTGGGTCATAACAGTTTTAAACTAATGCAGCTGAGTAATGCTTTTACAATAGAAGAAACTTACTTTGATGTCAAATTAAGTCAAAACTCATTAAGTTCTTAAATTTGTCTGCCCTAATTTCTAGTGCTTGTCAATTATAGCAGTCATTATGTTGTGGGTTAGTTCCGGCTGAGCCAAGAAGCATTTCTGTCTGCATATGTTCTCCCTGTGTCTACATGGATTTCATGGCTTTCCCATATGTGTGAATGTGTGTGAGCCCTTTGATGGACTGGCCATCCGTTCAGAGTGCCCCTGCCTAGGGCCCAAGATGCTGGTATAGGCTTCAGCCCAACTCCAAAGCCTGGGTATTTTGTAATGGGGAGTGGTGAAATATGCAGTTTAGCAATCACTGTATAAAAAAAATAAATAAATAAAAAAAAATAAAAATAACTGCTCAGTGCTGCAGATGACCAATCAGAATAATGTATTTAGAGACATGCAATAATAAGAAGACATATGTTACAGTGATAAACTCGTGGAATGTGTGCAGTGTCATTCACACTGATAATATGATGATTCATAATACTGAACCTCATAATCAAACAGCAGCTGGTAGAGTCAGTGACTCAGATTTAAGCTCTGGAAGAAAGCAGAAATGAGGTGGACAGCCTGACTCATATAGTTAATCTGTTAATAAGGAGAGGGAAGATAAACAGAGATTTGGCTTCAAACAATTACACATTTTTTTTTAAAAAATACAGACATTTCTGTTAAATCTAAAAACAGTGCATGACTTGAAATATGTAAAATAGAGTAAAACACCTGTAAATATTTTTCTTCATATTAATACATTGTGCCCTTTTTTTTTTTTTAATTGTTGTTGTTGTTTCTCTTTTACAGTGTGGAAGTATTTATGTAAACACACTTTTAAAAAACTGCACACTGCAATAATGTCAAATTAAAACATTTTTCTTTAAAGTATAATTTTAAATCATTATGTTTTAATAAACATTTGCCATGCTTTAAAAAAATGACACTTATTTTGATGTACTGACTAACTAAATCACAGGTAAAGTACTTGATTATAATTTTATCTGTGTTATTTGCTATTGCATTTAAAGTTAATATATTTTAAATGTACTAAATTGCAACTTCATTATAACACTTTATTTTAAGGTGTCCTTACACATTACATGTACTTACTATTATAATAACAACTAAGTATGCATACTTACATGTAAGCTTAAACCAAACCGTATCCTAACTATATAGTAAGTAAATGTAATTAATTAATATTACTCAGTACTTAAATTTAATTACACTGTAACAAGGACAACTTAAAATAAAATGTAACCAACTTTATAATGTGTATGTGTAATTAGACATATATTTTGATACATACAGGTTTCAATAGAAATTAAATTAAAGCATATATAAATATTTTGCAGTACACATCAACCATATTTCACAGACAATATAAGAAATTATGAAATTACATATAGAGTATGTACTTAATTCTTAACTCAAGTGAGTCAAGAAAGCACTCTGAAGTTCAACTTATTGCATTTAATATAAATTGAAAGCAACTATAGTTTAGAGAATTTTTGAAACTGATATTTCAAGGTAAAAAACGTACACACCATTGGTTAAGTGCAGCAAGTTCTCTTTTCCAAAAAAAAAAAAAAGGTGTACTTCTGTTTTACAAGGGTATATTAAGGTAAATACGATGGGGAAATGAAAATGTGCTGCATAGGAGGCACCGCACAGGTGTAAAACTTTTAATGTGGTAAAAAAAAACTTTCTTAGTGCATCTTTAAATTGATGTCACTATTGGAGAGTGTGTACTGCATGCAAACACGCTCCTCCGTGATTGGCCGGAGCGTTGACATCATCACCCTCCGCAGCTCCTCCCCCAGTCTCCCCTGCATCAGGACCATCACTCGCATCCTTAGAGCATCAGCACGCCACAGCACATTCTCTGCATCCAGAAGACTCCTGCTCCATCCTGATACAGCAGGCTTGAAGCTTTGAGATTATAGTAATGGAGAGCTTGCTGGATAACCCAATGAAAGCCGTGCTTTATCTCAAAGAGCTGACCACTATTGTACAAAACCAGCAGAGTCTGATTCAAACCCAGCGGCAGCGGATCGACGAGCTGGAGAGGAAGGTTGAGGATCTGATCGGCGAGAATCGTCAGCTGAGAGATCCGCATCAATACCACCACCATCATCCGCACCACCATCACCACCCAACCCCGCGGACCAGCAGCCCCCAGCCGGCCGCTCACCCGCACCAGCATACCGCGACTCACGGTCAAGCCCAGCCGCAGCAGCATCCGTCCAAACAGCCGCAGCATCCTCCGGCAGCTCCCATTCATCACCCGCAGCATCTGCAGCTGGTACCTACATCCCCACCGACTCTCAAAGCGACCCAGTCCAGCCCGGAGTCCACGGAGGACGAGAAAAGGAGCCCGTCTTGCAAGTCTCTGGTTCCGCAGACTCCTTCGACACTGTGCCGGTCCGTTGGTCTCGCAAGGAAACCGGAGTGAGTAAAAATCACGCTGAGAAACGAACAGTACATCACACACTCTATTACCTGGTGATCATGCGACATTTGTATGCTTTCAGAAATCGGTACATTACAGTGTCTATACGCCAAAAGGGGAATGCAATGATAACATTTTAAAAAGTAAAGATACATATGACATACAATTAAAAATAATACCGTCTAATATGATCTAACTATTATATAACTACAGCTATTGTTAGAAAACTCCCCCTTTCTCTGATACGTTCTAGATTAACAACCACAATAATAATAATAATAATAATAATAATAATAATAATTTGTAAACACCCTTCAAATGTCAAAAGCAGCTCAAAATGCTTCATATATTAGAAAATAAAAATGATAAACAGTGTGAAATTGAGTGAGAGAGTAAAAACTAATTACAAACAACAAGGATGGATAATTTTATGTATTATAATCAGGGTATTAAATACACATATATTGCAATGTATTAGCATTATGGCCTAGAGTAATAGGAATAACAACATAAATACCTTCATAAAGCATTACATATAGAGAATACTGTATGTGTAATAGGCATTGTATATAGATGCATTGTTAAAAAAGTGTGTAGATGTTAAATCAATAATGACATTGGAGCGTTAAGGAGCTATTTTTACCTGATTTGACTGTTACAATGACATTTTTGATATAACCTATAGTCACTGTGATCCTGTCATACTAATGAATACTTGATTAACCAATATATTTAGATGTTACCACATGTAGAAATAGCAACAGCTATACCTGCAGAACATTTTAGAGTGTAGAAAATATACCAAAGTGTACAGATTTCAGATTGTAATTTCAAATACTTATAAATCCATTAAAGCATTCTCTTGTATTTTTAGAACATTCAATTAGAACATGCAAATATGGCAATTATGATCAACAAGGGGAAAAAATACCCTAAAAGGTAGAACTAAAGACTAACCTTTTAAAACCTCCATAGCACACCTGTGATTTCCTGTAGCGGGGCAACTTTCCAATACAAGTAGGACTGCATTGTATTTGATAAACTAGATAAATTACTACAGGATTTATAAGGAGGATATACAGTAACACTAACAATGTGTCATTACAAACCTTTCTATCTATAATCACATAGTAAGTACACTGTGTTCATTATTATTCAGTCCTTATGTGTAATTACAGGGTAAAAGGGACACTTTAATGTACCCTAGAACAAAGACCTAGAAATCTTTTATTTGATTTGATTGCTTTACACAAGCTTCTGCAGAATAATGAATATTAATGACACACACACACACACACACACACATCAACTGGATGTGAGTGTACTCTATAGATTTTCTGGGTCTTTTAACACACTGACTGGCTTTCGTCAACCCAACTCGCAGAAAACCAACTCATGCTGATTGCCTCAGCAAATCCTCTTTAATATCAAAGGCTTATTTTAGGGCTCTTTCTACGAATCTGCTGAACAAATAATATCCGGCTTTATCCGGCTATGATGTTGTGGTGTAACCGGACTGATGACACTTACAATCTGAAAGTGAGATAGTAAAATTATTGTCTCTAGGTATTAACTCGCAACCTGATTAAGATAAAATCTAGGACAAAAATAAAGTGAATAAAGTAGAAAGTTATTAAACTAAATCAGCTGAGCAATAGAAGATATTAAAGGGATATTCCAAGTTCAGTATAAGCCTAGTCAACAGCACTTGTGGCAAAGTGTTGATTATAATAATAATTCATGTTGACTTGTTGCTCGTTATCTGTTAAAAAAGAAAAACTGGCTTACAGTGAGGCACTTGCTGACAATTCCATAAACTATAAAATGTGACCCTGGTCCAAGGGGACCATAAGATTTATACATAATCTAAAAACTGAATAAATAAGCTTTCCATTGATGTATATTGTTAGGAAAGGACAATATTTGGCTGAGATACAACTATTTGAAAATCTGGAATTTGAGGGTGCAAATAAAATCAAAATATTGAGAAAATGCCTTTAAAGTTGTCCAAATGAAGTTCTTACTCACTAATCATATATTAAGTTTTGAGGTAGGAAAATATCTTCATGGAACATGATCTTTACTTAATATCCTAATGATTTTTGGCATAAAAGAAAAATCGATAATTTTGACCCATACAATGTATTTTTGGCTATTGCTACAAATATCCCAAATATTGTGGTCCAGGGTCACATATACTCACTGTTTTAATAGTATAGCCACAGGACATAAAACACAATTTTATTGTGACAAAATTGGTTTCTTTTTCTGTGTAAAATTTTATCCAATACAATTTTGTCGCCATGACAATGTAATACTAAAACCCTAAAATGATTTTAAAAATAATGAGAACGACATTACAACTTAAATAACACTAAATTTTACCATATGATTTAATGTGCTTTCATAATTTCTAAGCTTTGCATTTCTGCTTTTATTCAAAAAATCACCTAAAAATCACCCTTTACTCAAAAAAATCACCTATGCATACAGTGGTTTCCAGCTGAAATAAACACTAACAGCAGCAATCATAAACTTGCATGGTAGACCACCTGGTACAGCATTACACACAACGTGGAGGCCTTTGGTACGAGTCCTGTGAAGAAAAATTCACAAAAAGAGCTCAAAAGCAGTCTAAAATAGCATGGCTACTTCAGCAAATGAGTTTTTATTTCACGTTTGCTCTTGTTAACACCAGGGAAGGGATTTGTTTAGGTGGTGCATTATTTTCAACAAGCATTAACCTTTTAGTAACGCACACCGGACATTTCAATAGCACATGGATATGAACATATTTATAAGATCTACTCATAACTTTCTTAGTAAATTCTCTTCAAATATTTAAAAGTAAACACTGACCGTAGAAAGAGCAGTTTATGCTAATGTTCCCCACAGAATTTCTTTCAGCTGCACTGAGAAACTTGCTTTGCATTACGAATCTGACACATCTGAGTTCAGTTGAATTAGGCTCTATCTCTGATTTGAGGCTTTATCTTAAAACCAACCACTTAAGAAGGATAGGGACAAAATTTGCATATACCAGATGACACAGTGAGTCACCACAGCTGGGATCTGAAAGGGCACAGGTCAGATGAACCTGCGTGCTGTGGAATTAATGTGCAGCCTAAGATTAATGGCAGTCATAAATCACACTCGAAGGTTAAAATGGAAGGATTAAATAAATAAGCCACAGGGAATGTTGGTCAGATTGAATGCTACCAGGGAATTGACTTTTGCACAACCTGTTTGTGTGTCTGTATATATAGAGAGAGAGAGAGAGAGAGAGCTTACATTTGGGCATCCAACGACAACATGAAAGACATGTTACATATTAGACATAAGATCTCAGTGAGAGTCTGGTGTAACTGCTGGGAAAATGTGATTTCATGCACTACACATTGAATGACAGATGGCGCACTTTAGAAAGATGTCATATTTCTGAATGCATGTCCAAAAAAATTAATATCCATATGTTCTTTTACATCTCTTCGCCAGCATGTTTTATAAGGCAGTGTTCTATTTATTTATTTTATTTTTTTCATATTGATTGTAGTACTGTATAATAGAGGCATTTAGAGGACTTGGATTAGATGAGTACTTAATTTGAATAATGCATATGCTGTTAGTTGAGGCCTACATATCTGTAGGCCAATATTTTCCATTCAGCAGCTTAATTTATTTCTCAGCTGATGTCAAAGACCTCAAAGCACACACGCGCTCAGGTTTGAACGCCATCTGTTGTATTTGGCATCTGTGCTTGCTGAAATATCCAGAAACACAGAATGATTGGAATGCTAAGAGTATGCTGATGATGAGTATTTACCATTGTATACTATGAAATTTAATCTAAAATCAGCAGTTGTTCCTAAACGGACAACTCCTGTGGCTATAATTATACAAAAATATCTGCTGTGTTAAATTTGTGTCACATATATATATATATATATATATATATATATATATATATATATATATATATATATATATATATATATATATATATATATATATATATATATATATATATATATATATATATATATATATATATATATATATATATATATATATATATATGTATATATATATCTCGACAGCGGTGCTTTTATTGAGAAACAAAAGATGAAAACAGAAGGATGGTGAGTACTGATGGAGCAGTAATAAATAACCAATGAAGATATGTGTGTGGAGTAACAGTATATGGTTGCAAGTAGCATGGAGAGAACACAAAGAATACTCAAGCAATGAGGAGACGATGGAGCAACACGGAGAACAAAGAGGGAGAATCAGGTAAGTCCAAACAGGTGAGTAGAGAGTCAGACAATGACAGCATACACAATGAGTTCAGACAATGAGTTAATGTTTATAGTGTCCTTGTCCTTGTAGTGTATTCAGGTGAGTGTGAGAGTGACATAGACTGTGATTGGAAGGGGGAGCCTGGTGTAACCATGACAGTACCTCCCCCTTCTATCCACAGACCGCTAGTGAGGGTTAGAGCCTCTGACGTCAGGGCCAACCACATCCATATGGTCCATATGTCCATCTTATGGACAGCATAGACCAGCCCATTATCTATGAGCAGCGGCGGAGAAGGATTGTCAGGTCAGGTGGCATACCCTCTCACACTGCTCCAACCAGTGGTCCACAGCTTGAACCTCCTTGTAAGAATCACTGGACATCCTGGGACATACTGGGCCACCAGTAGCAGTTTTGGGTGAGTGGGAGGTTTTGCTACTTGCCAGGATAACCCAAGTCCAGGGAATCTATAAGTTAACAGTAGAGTGAAGATGGAATGAAAGTCAATTCTTTTGGGCAACCTAGCAGGGCAGGTTCAACAGTGGTAGCTTCAGTGATTCTGGTATCCGGGGCCCATTGAATCAGGCTTATGATCGTGGAAGGATGAGGTTCTGGAACATGGAGTATGGCACTGTCCAGCCCATACGGCATAACCTGGCATTCATAATGTCCAGTTGGTGTGATGAAGGTGGTCCTCCAGTTGTCCCTCTTCCATGTTCAAACAAGGTTGTATGCACTTTGAGAATGTGCTTGAGGAATTGTTCCAATTCTGCGGGGGCCTGGGGAAGTGGAAAACAGAACATGATTGTAATATTAAATGAAACAGCCAAAATATTAGTGTGTGTGTATATATATATATATAGTGTAATATATAGTGTAAAAAGTGAGAGAGAGTGAAAGAAAGAAAGAAAATAGACAGTAATTAATGAAATTAGAAAATATAAATATTTGATAGTAGTGTTGTTGAGAGCTCAATAATCTATGCAGGGCTCCATTCATCTTAAGAAACTTGAAGCAACATGGGCTTTGAAAGGGTGGATGTATCCATGTTTCAGAGCCTCTTCCGTGTAGTCCTCCATAGCCATCTGATCTGGTAATCGGGGATAGACTTGTTCTCTGGGCAGGAGTACACATGACAAAAGATTGCTGGCATGATATGTGGAGGAAGTTGGGAGGCCCTTTGTGGACTGAAGACGTTAAAGAATGGATAATATTCGATGGGGACATCTACCTGGCATTCAGCATGTGGACAACAGATGTATCATTAATGTAAAAGGGTTGGTTTTTGCAGGAGATTTTTGAGGATGATACTGAGGTAGAGGAAGACATCTTTGAAAGCATTGTTTACCCCACTAAAGGATTTCTCCAGTAGCCCACAACAATCGAGGCGGATGTTGTTGAACCCAAGAACGTCCCAGGATGACATCAGCAGTCAAGTACTCCAATACCAGAAAATAGATGTTTTCCTGATGGCTACACCCTATCTAAAGTTGGATTGTGGCTGTACAGTGTGTAACAGTACCATGGCCCAGGGGTTTGCTCACTAAGGAATGGATAGGGAGTTTTAAATTACAAGGGATCATTGTGAGAACTGGCAGCAGAGTTTCCAGGAGACAATGTTTCTGGCAACACATGAATCAAGGAGAGATCACATGGGACACTCTACAATGACATGGCTGCTAGCTCCTCAATACAGACACACAGCCTCTTTGTCATGTGTTGTTGTCATTCACACAGGGAAAGGCAAAACAAGTCCACTTGCATAGGCTTGAAATATAGTTCTGGAAGGCGACCAAAGAGGGAGGAATGCAGGAAGCCGTTGTTAATACTACAGGACTGCAGTTAATGACCCACCCAGATGGAGAGGTGAATGAAGTTCTCCAGTTCCATCTGGTCATCATATGCTGCGAAACGTAGCCGGAGGGATGGTTCCAGGCCCTGCCTATTAGTGTCATGGCTTAAATGAACAATCGATGATAGATTTCTTTCCTTGATCATTAAAAATTTGACGGAAGTGGTTGAGGAATATGGGCAATACATACTAGAGAACTCTGCAGTCCTCTGCTGCATTATAGTAGGGTACTGGATTGACCATGGGACTGGGAGAACAGGTAGGATGGAAGAGAGGTATTTGGGGCTCTAGAGCATGTTGTAGTAAAGCTAGACTATGATCATTACAAACTCCTTGATAGGATCAAGTAGTGCTAATGATGATGGTGCACTGTATGAAGGTCCTGCTGAGTCCATAATGTTGGTCTGAAACACAAAAGGTGATAACAGAAAAAGGGTTCCTACTGATGAAGCAATGATAAACAGTGATAATACATGCATGGAGTAACTGACAGCCTATCATTTCAGGTAATGTGGAAAATACTCAAGGAATACTGACAAGATGACAAGGAGACAATGGACATGACGTAGCAATGAAGAGAGAAAGAGCATCAGTTAAGTATAAATAGGTAAGTAAAGAGTCCAACAATGATGGTATACACAAGCGAGTATATACAATGAGTGAACAACTGGCCTGAGTGTTATGTATGAGTGTGATGATCACTGACAAGTATGGCTGAACAGTATTTGGGTAAACGTAAGGGGAATGGAGGAGCCTGGAGTCGTCATGACAAGTACAAACTGAATGTAGTATTTTTTTTGCAGACACTTGCATGTTAATTGCAATTAAATGAAAAAGTATTATAGTTCCAAATTAACATTTAGGCTGCATGTCCACCAAAGCGTTTGAGAGCGCAGCGTTTTTTTCATTGAGACGCTGTGGTTGCTATGATATGAAATACCCTTTAGTAATATGGCAGAAGCATTGCGTATGTAATGTTTCTCCAAGCAATTTTTCATAACAGTATTATGGTAGTCCAGCAATTCCATCTGGTAAAGACATAAATACTCGGAGACAAGCAATATTAACTTCTCTGTTGTTGTTCAGTCGTAATACAAGCATGGTGTGACAGTTGGTCGGTATTAGTCCCGCCCCTTCCCACTGTGATTGGTTGGCTGACTAGAAAGTGACAGTGATGAGCGCAGTGTTTTACTCAATGTTGAACATTTCGGCGCCAAGGACAAAAAAAATGCCTGAACGCTCAGCTCAGCACTCAGTGCGACAAAGACGCTCACTTAAACATTATGTGTTTGGTGTTTCATAAATACCATTGTTGTCTTTTGAAATATGGTTAAAGCGTACTGATGAATGTACTAAAAAGTATTTTTGGTAAACTAAAATACACTCTAATGTCAATGCCAGTGTTACTATTGAGTATGTTGAACTTATATGCAATATTAACACTAAAGGTAAAATTCTAAGTACTTCTTTTAAGCATAACTAAATATTATTAATACATCGTGATTTAAATGTATTGTAGGTGAAATTTTACATTACATAGTGCACCTTTTTAAGTGTATTAAGAAACAGTCATGAATGTATACTTTCTTTAAGTACACTTAGGAGGACTTTCATTTTATCAATATTGTATTATATGCAAGTACAGTTATTATTTGTTTTATTTATACTTATGTACACTTGTAGTCATTATTTTTGCCATTTTGTTCAGTGTCACAAGTGCTGCAGACATTTACACTCCACCTAAAACTTTATACCAGTTAAAAAAAGCACTCCCAGTTCCAGATTCTCCTTACTGAATATTTAAAGATGTCCTTAAAGTTTGTTCTCCTCTCCTTACGAGTGGCATCAGCTCTGAAAGCTACACACAAGCTCTGAAAGCTGCATTTGAGTCAACTCCAGACAGGTTCTTGTCTTCACTTTCTGCCAGGGACACAGGGTCACAAGTCCGCTTTGGAGTTTGTCTCAAATAAGGACAAGTTGTTTTTCTAATTTGGCTGTCCTGCTGAGAACACATGTCCCTGCAGGGAGGGAGGAAAGTTTTCGACTTGAAATGGGATTGATGTGATGAAAAGATATAAGGGCATGAGGGAAGGTGGAAGATGCCTGGTTTTCAGAAATGTTCCTGATGAGTGATGACAGCCAGGAGATGAAAATTTGTCCTAATTTGACTGAATTTAATCATTTGTGTGGTAATTTGATTTTATGGCACTCATTTAATTTTTCTCCCATGTTTTATTGGTGCAGACACTGAAGAAGGAAGGGGAAATTACTGTGAGGAAAGGAAAAATCGGATAAGTGCATGGTATGGGTCGGGATCAAACCAGCATTTCAAACCAGTATTGGTACCACTTTACAATAAGGTTAACCACAATAGCCATAATAACCATAATTATCTTAAAAATAAACTTTATTTTCTTTATACAATATATAACTCCTTGTTTTGTTTTAAAATATTATCTGGACAGTCATCTTGTGAGGCATATATAATCATGCATACATTTTGTAAAGTTGCAAACCTCCTTGACACTTTGTAACTTTACCCTCCATTTCAGTCACTGCTTCAAATTCTAATTACCGTTTGATTATATATGTATGTGTGGAGGGGGCTCTTGAGGTACACATTGCTCCTGGGTGTCCCTCTGGCTCTAAAGTGCTGCCTCAGGTGCGAACCATAACATTGCCAGCTCTCACCTCAATTAGAACACGCAGGTGTTCAACCAAGTGATCTGACTTACACTTTTGAGCACACACATTGACATCTATTACAAATATGAATACACACACGCTTGCATATTCCGCCTGGCATACACCAATTCCCTGTCTGCTCCTTGGCTCCTGTGTGGCTCCCCGTTTCTCTCCATATTTGTCTGCAGCTGAGGAGCTACAGGATAGCAGTATGAGCCAAGGCTTGTGAAGCTAGATAGAAATGAAGGAAATACGTAGCTATGCCATTCATATTCCACTTTTTAACAATTCCATGATTCATGTTATACTTTTTCAATTTTCGATGCCAAATAATTCATCCTAACTATATTATTCACCTTATTTTAATGTAAGAATGAGCTGGTCGGTAACACTTTAGTATAGGGAACAATTCTCACTATTATCCTTATTAGCATACCTATTATTAACATATTGGCTGTTTATAAAGCACCTGTTCTGCATGACCATATTCTACATCTCTAATCCTACCCAATACCTAAACTTAGCAACTACTTAACTATTAAGCAGCAAATTAGATGTTTATTGAGACAGAAGCCATAGTTAATATTTTGTTAATAGCGAGAACTGGACCTTAAAATAAATAAAGTGTGACCATGGTCCATTTGTAACTTGAATGTGCAAGGCTTCCGGTGTCAGCCGCTTCCAGTTAAGTGCAGACACAACTCATCAAGAGGACTAGCAATTTGACTGTCTATACCAGACACAACACGGCTATGTGACGCGACAGAATCAGTCAAATATCACAGTCAGTCACAGCGTGTGGGCGGGCTTTCTCTTTAAGTGCACTGCACTCGTAACGAAATGGATAAGTTTATATCTAATTCATCCATATTAAAGCTTTTTAACATTATTAAAAATACATACTGAGTAACTGATACCATCTTTGTTATGGAATACATGTGTTGGTTCCCACTGGGTTCACATTTCTAACGTACAAGTTTGCTTTTTATTTTCGAGATCTACAAGATTTGTGCGCATCAAAACCAAATTTAATTATTTGCGCGAGATTACATACGAAGTAAATGCAAAGACGTGACGTGAAGAAACATGAATTTGCTGCAGGTGACCCAAATAATGTGAATTGGGCGGCCTGATTGCCACAGATATGTAATTTTTGCATCAGTCGTGTCTTCTGTGCAAGTAAAAATGCTTCAACTCCAGCAGAAAATTCAGTTTGGCTTTACGGCATATTTAAAACTTCCACAACAGGTACAGTGTAGCAATAGTAGTTATCTCCAACATGGTTGATGATGGAGAAAAAAAATGGCAGAAAGAAATGTTGTTGTTGATGTGTGTGAAGACACAGCTAAGGACCAGCATAAACCAGCAAAGAACCAGCTTAAACCAGCACCAAAACATACCTAACCAGCATCCCAGCATCAAAACATACCTACCAGCATATGCTGTTTTTTTCACCAGGAAACAACACAACCCTTACGAAAATTAAAACCAAAATCCATGGTTACTATAGTTAAACCATGGTAACCACAAGAGTAACACAATGTGAATAATAGCTTTGCTTTTTGCACACACTATAATATGTTTTTGTTTGAAAACACAATCATTTCTCTCCATTTTGGCCTTCTGTTTTCGCATTGTGGACAGGGTTGCCAGGTTTTCACAACAAAACCTGCCTAAATGCTACTCAAAACTAGCCCAAAAGTAGCCCAATGCCGTTTCGAGAGGGGTCCCCTGCTAATCGCATTTCTAAGGAAAAAATACATGTTTTTTTTTAAATATTTTTCCCTGGGTAAAATTTGCATTCCAGGGGCTAAATATAACATTATTGGGGTCATTTCAACCCACGGACACGAAAAATGACCTGCGGCAACAGTGTTAAAACCACGGACTTGGCAACACTGAGTGTGGAGTGTGCAAATGTAGGCTTTTGAAAAGCGTATTCAGTCATGTACCCTATTGTACCAATAGATATCAATGTTTTTACAGGTATATGTGCTACTTTCAAACTGTTACTGAAGATGTGTTACTTTGTACACTCTTCATATTACAGAAAATGCGCTTACAATTGCTGTTTGTTTTATTTAACAGGCAAAACATGAGTGCAGTTGCGTTTTAGATAAACCTATAATAGTGAGTGAGTGCGATCTGGACTTCAGTAAATGGTTGGATATTTTCATAAATAAACTGATCCTTCCAGAAGAACTGTGTGAAAACTTATGTCTGTGCCATCTGTATCATCTCAGTGAGCTGTTTATGAGGTTTTAAACATTTGCAGCAAGGATAATTTAACGTTTTCTGAGTTTTCAGTATGGATGAGAAACTTTTGGAAAATGCTTAAAATGCTAGTGTGGACAGACGACATTTTGAAATGAAAATGCAGTTTTCAAATGTATCCACTTTAATGTAGACATACAGAGATGGGAAGCAAATAAGTACAAATACTTCATTACTTAAGTGGATTTTTCTGGTATTAGTACTTTACTTAACTATTTATTTTTCTGACTACTTTTTACTTTTACTCTTTACATTTTTACACAAATATCTGTACTTTCTATTTCTTACGTTTTCAAACCAGGCTTGTTACTTTAGTTTTAATCACCATTTGGTGGATCACCATTCGATAACAAATCTCTAATAAATCATGGATCGGTTAATCATGACTGGCAACGCGATCTCCGCCAAACGGTTTCTATCAGATTAATCCTTGCAAGTGACTCGAGAATGGAGTGGAAGTACCCGGGTGGATCATAGAGGCAAAACAATAGTGACCTGTTCAGGACTTCAAGTGCAGGTCAGTTATAAAACATCGTTTTGTAATACGTTCAAAGGCAGCTAGGGCAGATAACAACACAACCCTTAAAATTAAAAACCAAAATCCATGGTTACAATAGTTAAACCATGGTAACCACAACTGAACCATGGTTTTGCTACACTAACCATAGTCTAACCATGAGATGTGTAGTAAAACTAGGGTTGTAATTAAATTAAAATACATTGTAATCAATCCGGCAAAAACAAAAGAAAACAAAAACAAAACATGGTTACTATACTTTTATTGTAATAAACCATGGTTAATTTTGGTAAGAGAAAAATATGACTCATGATAATGCAATAACATGTTCAGTATTAGGATTTTTCTGTAAAGATATTGTTATAATGTAATCACTAACACTTAGGCAATTTAAAAAATATATAGTTTTCTTAAATCTATAGTATTTAAGCCATTTTTTCAGATAGAACAACAACACCTGGTCATAATGTGATACTTTAAATTGAACTTAAAAAAAATGTTAATAGAATATAATGAGGTGGTTGATCTGTATTATTAACTACACATCATTTTATGGACAACAAAGTTGTTACATGGAATTCTTAAATCTTTACAAATTAACAGCTATGGTTCTTGGTTTATTTTGATTCAGATATGACCAGAAAAATACTTTGTTTTGACTGATTCATTTGCAACAAATTGCAATAGGAAGATATAATGTATATTTTTTGTTTTTTGACATCCTTTCTTTCTCTCTCATCATGCAGTTCAGAGTGCAAGGTCACAACTAAGCTAAAACATGATTCTTTTTGCCATGGTGTCGGTGACAAATGTAGATTACTGTAGAGAAAACTATCAGGGTGCTTTAGTATGGTCTTGTTTCCACACCAGCAGAAAAATGCAGACACTCAAGAACCAAACATCATGAAAATCATTTGGTTCCAGTATTTGTACACAAAATGGAAGGGGTTCTGAATGAAAATCGGTTCTCGATTCTCAACCCTAGCACTGGTGCTAGGATTTTCTCAATGTGGATGCCAGGCACGTCTGTGTGGTTATGACAGGGTGACTGGCTCTGGCTTTTTGCGTGGCAGAAACCCAAATCATGAATATCACATTTTCTATTGAGTGCTTTTAGATTGCTTCATTTTTCTTTTCCCTTTTTTCCGTGTCTGTGCAGTCAGCAGCAGCATCTGAAAAAGCCTTGAACATCATTAGTCAGAGCCGTACGTGCTCAGAGACAGGAATGTGGGGGGAAGGGTGTGAAAAGGTGACTATGCAAAGGTGACTTTCAAACATTTGCAGCACTCCCTGCTGCACCCAGTGGACAGAGAGACAGAGAGAGATGGCGATTGGGAAAGGTCACACAGCAGTGGAATTCTAAAAGGCAGTGCGACCAAATGTTTGTACATAGTGGCCGCACACTGACTCACTCACAAATAATAAGCATCATGCTACGTTGTGGTACCACTTCCATCTGAAAATATCTAAAACGTAAATATAAAATAATCCTGTTAAACCTATATTATGAATTTTATCCTTTTATTCAAGGTCATACTGAATACTTGTAGAATTAAAATGCTACTGACAGCAAAACCAACACCAATGTGTCTGAAAGCAATGCCATTGACAGCAATGCCTCTTATAGTAACACCACTGACAAGAATGTCACTGACAACAAAGCCACTGACAGCAATGCCATTGACAGCAACATCACTGACAACAACGGCACTTACAGCAGTGCTACTGACTGCTACTGACACTATGACAGTAATTCTATTGATAGCAACTAATACCACTGACAGTTATATCACTGACACCAGTGTGACTGACAGCATAGTCATTAAATGCAAATGCCTCTGACAGTAACACTACTGACACAAATGCAACTTAAAGCATCACCACTGACAACAATGTCAATGACAGCAATGCCACTTTCAGTAACGCAACTGACAGCAGTGATACTCACAGTAACGCTGCTAACAATATGAAAATAGCGCCACTGACAGCAACAGACCTGACAAAACGCCATTGGCAGTAATGAGTAATTGACAGCAAAAAAACACTGATGTCAACAACAGTGATAGTATAACAGTAACACCATTTATAGTAACATGACCGAAAGCAGTGCTGCTGACAGTAATGCTGTTGACAGCTACATCACTGACACCAATGACTGACATCAATACCGTTGACAGCAGTGCCACTGACAGTATCGCTATTGTCAGCTATACCACTGACACCAATGTTGCTGACAACAATGCCTATGACAGTAACGCTACCAAAAACTACACAACTGACAGCAATGCCATTGATGGTAACAATGAAACTGACAGCACTAGTAAAGCTACTGACAGCTACACTGACGCCAGTGTGACTGACAGCAGTGTAACTGACAACAATGCTCTGAAAGGAACTCTGCTGACACCACTGACACCAATGCCTCTGACAGTAACACCGCTGACACAAGCTATGTTTCCATCACCGCATTTTGAAAGTATCGCATCAGAAACAAGTGATGGAAATAGCAAAATAAAAAAAAAAACCTCAAGTTTTTACTAGGGCTGTTAAATGATTAATCATGATTAATCTCATACACAATAAAAGTTTGAGTTTGCCTAATATATGTGTGTGTACTTTGTGTAATTATTATGTATATATAAATACAAACACATTCATGTATATATTCAAGTAATATTTACAAGTATATGTATTTATCATAATTTTTATATAATTTATATTATATATAAATAAAAATATTTTGTACATAACATATTTCTCTTAAATATATACATTAATTTGTGTGTATTTATATAAACATCATAATTACACACAGTAAACACACATATATTAGGCAAACTCAAACTTTTATTTTGTATGCGATTAATCGTGATTAATTGTTTGACCCCTAGTTCGAGCCCTAGTTTTTACGCTTGCTTGAGATGGTTTTTGAGTAATGCGAAAAATGGTTAATGCGAATAATTGGAGATGGAAACGCATTTTGCGAACAAATTCCTCCACTCGCACCAAAAAAGTCATGACTTTGTGCTATGGGACGGGATAACTTGACTAACCTGCGGATCGATCTCGATGCACAGCATCTGAAATGTTGTTATAGTCATTTTGAAATGCCTGAGCAAAGTCTGTTGTCAAAGTATTTTTGTAGAATTGCCTCCCAGAACTGTCTTACAAGACTGCATTGCCAAATAGCTAGCATCTGCATCCGAAACCAATGACCGGTATTTATTGTGTTTCGCCTGCTCTCTTTGAGATGCAAATAATTTATTATATATGAAAATGATTATATTTAGTGGTTTCTCCTACTTTTCTTTGAGATATTTAGTGCCAGTTTATCACAAGGTGACAATTTTGTTTTCTTTAACTCGTTGGATGGAAGCGGTGCTTATTCGCTAATGTTTTATGCAATATTCCAATTTTGTGCGTAAGTTAAATTCACAACTTTGGATGGAAACCTGGCTACAGTGTGACTGACACCAAAGCAATTGGCAAAGGAATTGATGATTTTGTTCTCTTTGACTCGTTGGATGAAAGCGGTGCTTATTCACAAATGTTTTATGCAATATTCCAATTTTGTGCGGAAGTTAAAATTGCAGCTTTGGATGGAAACCTGGCTACAGTGCTAATGACACCAAAGAAACTGACAGCTATGTCACTGACAGCAATGGAATTGACAATAATGCCACTAACAATATGAAAGTAATGACAAAAACATAATTGATGGTAACGTCACTTTCAATATGAGAGTAACAACAGATTATAATGCCAATGACATATTGACAGTAACATCACTGACAGTAAATATATTGACAGTAACACTGTCAAATTTCCTTTTCATCCCCACAGATTTTTACACATTGTAAGAAAACTCAGTTTGGTCAGTTGCAACCTTTTAAGGAAGTTCTGGTCATAGAAGTCTTTTTGGCATTTTAAAAGTATTGCAGTTGCTTTAATGTAAATTGTTAAAAACGTTTTTATTAATTCACCTTTCTTATGTCAATTCTTTTTTACCATATTTCACAACATCTTTTTCTGCTATTGTTATTTTGGAGCACATTTTCATTTTCTAAGAGTGAATTATACATAGAAATAGAAATTATACATATTGTCCCCCACCTAAAATTCGTCTGTTGCCCTCCTACACATTGAGAGAAATCCTGTTATGTTTGATTTTCAAGGATGTGAATTTCGTATTTAACATAGAAATTAATATTCTTTTTCAAATAATGCTTCAGTGGCGGAAGATGAAATAAATTTGCATTTAACCAGTATTTTATGGATATGGAAGAACTTGCCATAATGACTGCTATGCCGGCATGTCGACAGTGCAATCATTTCTCAGCATGGGCACCAGGAACTTGGCAACAGCTTTTCATTTGTGGAATATCTAATTAGTAAAAAAAAACTTTTGTCCAAATGTCTGATTTAGTATACCATGTAGGTACACCCCCAAATGGAGTTTTAAAAATGTCAAATTTTACATATTTCTGGAAAACTTTTAATGATGCCATGCAAAACTTGCCACTGTGATGGGCAGCATACCTGCTGTTTTACTGTTTCACTAAAAAATGTCAACGGTCCTAAAAACAGGCTATGCTTTTGGACCAAAATATAATTAATCAATTTTTTTTTTTTGGTGTTGAAATATGGCCAAGAGATAAAACCCTTTAACTTAATCTTATGAGAATGGAAATTAGCTTCCAGAAAAATCTCTTCATTAAAGTGAAACATCTCAGTCGACGGCTGAGAGCGACTGCAGCTGTGGATTGCATGCACATGTGGTCAGTGCTGCAGTGCAGTTGTGCAGTGCTAATCGCCCTTAGCGCTCTGACCTTACAGAACTCTTCTTTGTTACATCATCAGTTCATGTGGTGATGACTCAGGGCTTAAACTGCAACGGTGCATGTCTGAACATGTCCTTCCTGTAAAACCACAAATAATTTGCTTTATTGCAAATTTGTTTAATGAGCCTACAGGCATTTGAAGAAATTAGCACAGTTCTTAGACTTGCAACTTAATAACATTATAAAGGTGACTAATGGATCTTTTAGTTTTTTTAATATTTGACAGTCATAACAGAGATGCTCAGCTTATACTATGGTAATTTTGGCTTCTCTATTTCAAGATCTCTAGCACTCCCTACAGTTCACTTATGTTTCAGTGGTAACACTGCTGTAGGGTTAATTAAAAACGATGAATTTCTCATCATGAAGCATCTTTTTACCGTTGCAGTTGTTGACAAAATCCAAAAACAATACATTTCATTAGTATTAATCTTGTTAACACAATGTTCCAACTCCAACCTTTCTTGGCTGACAGTTGCGTGTGTTTATCTATTATGGTTGGTGTTTTCCTCAAAAGGTTGAATGCCCATAATCAGCTTGAATTCTGCAGTCTCACAGCTGTTAGCAGGAAAAAATAGAAGCGACAGACAAACGTAATGAGCTGTGTGCATCCCGCTTGCTTGACAGAAGGGTGAACCAGTGGCATCAATAGGAAACCCACGCATCCACAATCATAACATCATAATTTGCCTTGTGTCGATATTGCATGTGGCTGGTCTCAGTCTATGTGGGTGTTCTGGTCTTTTGTGAATGTAGTGCTTAAGGCTTAGCATGATTTCGCCAAGTAGGACATGTGCATGGATCAACATCTTTGTGGGTTTTGGCGCAACATTCCTATCAACTGATCAGCTTAGTTTTAGGGATGAAGCTCTGGCAACATTCTTATCAGAGTGTCTGCTGGTTTCTAAAAAGTATTAAATATTTAAAAACCAACTCAGACTTTATCACCGTCAACCGGTGCTCATTCTTGCACAAAAATCAATAGTGTGAGCATGTGGTAGTGCATTAGAAAGTCTGTATAAACATCATTTTATGGTATGTAAGCCAAAGTGGATTCTATGTTGCATTTGCATTGTACAGATGCCAATAGATTGCTTTGTTTTCAAACCAAATTACAAGTGAATTGAGGTTGAACACCATAGAAATAGATGGGTATGAAAGTGTTGGGTGAGGGGAAGGGAGGTTCTCTGGTATAACCCTGCTTGATATACCTTCTAATTTAGAATAAGAAAAATAAAGAGAGTTTGACTAGAGAAAAAAATCATAGTAATTTCTGAGTCATTCTGTTCATTTCAATTTCACGTAATTGCAAGTGTAAATTTAACAATAGTGACTTCCTATCTCAAGTTGCAGTTTTATATTATATTTGCGACTTTATTTCTCAATTATGGCTTTATATCTCATGACGTGCCTTTATTATTTTCACATTTGCAATTTTCTCTCATAATTGTGGCTTTATATTTAGCAATTGTGTCTTTGTCCTCCCACCCCACCACATTTGTGACTTTTTTCTCATAACTGAGGCTTTATGTCTAACAGTTACATCTTTTTTTTTTTTTTTGTACATGCACACATTTTTTCTCATCATTGTGGCTTTATATCTCATGACTGCGTCTTTATTTTTTCACATTTGCAACTTTTTTATTGCACAATGTGACTATTACATTTTTGGTTATTTTTCTGATTTTATCCTTGATTGATTACAGAGTTGGCCTTAAAGTTTTAAACATTTGCATTCTAAAAATGTTTTTAAGGGGTCATGAACTGATTTTTTCTTTTGTGCTGTTCTCTGAGGTCTGCTTATAATGATACCAAACATTTTACTTAAAAAAAAAACATCATAATTTAGAAGTAATAGGCTATTTTCTGTGCTGTTTGAGTGTAAACCCCCCCTACACTCTTAAAAAATAAAGGTGCTTCACGATGTCATAGAAGAACCTTTTTTGTCTAAATGGTTCTATATAGAACCTTTAACATCTGAAGAAGATTTCAGTTTCACAAAAGGTTCTGTGTGGTGAAAGAAGGTTCTTCAGATTATAAAATAGTAAGAAAAAGATGGCTGAATGGTTCTTTGTGGAACCAAAAATGGTTCTTCTATGGCATTGCTGTGGAGAACCTTTTAAAGCACCTTTATTTTTAAGAGTGTAATTGAAATGGTGTGTTTGAATAGCTGTGGTGGATTGTAGACTTGGAAACGCTCATATCAAATAACAGACAAAGCAATAGTGACCGCATAATAAAAACAGTTACTCACTTGTGTGGTGCGACTGTCAGACCTACTACATGCATGAATCGGTGGGCGGGGCTAAACAGGCAGTGATGTAGAAGCAAGATTTTAGTGGTTGAGTTGGAAGTTGTTTTAAGATCAACAAAAATGATCTAGAAACATTTAGAACACATCCAGGAAGTCTTAAGATGTTTTCCAAAATGTTCTTAGAAAACCTACGTCACAACACAGTGGTGTAAAAGGCACAAACTTTTGGTTTGCTACTTAAACCATCTCCTGAATTCTTAAAGTATTAACGTCCCAACTCTTTCTGGTCGTTTTTTTACCCCTGCCCTGTTTTGCTTGTGTTGTGGGGAGAATGCAGAACCTTGCGAGACTGCTCTAGCCTTCCTGCTGATGCAAGCCTTTCAGGGAGGCTTAGTGCTTTAATACTGAATGAGTGTATGTGTTTGTACGTTTGTGAATTTGAGAGATGGGGCTAAGTCTATTTTTAAAAGCTGATCCCCACAGGACCATCCACATGCTATTCTTGTCTATTTTTAACGATTAATCCACCTTATGGACTGAGTAACATGATTTATGCATCATATTCTGTTCAACAGGACATATTCGGCTGAGAATGTGAGCCGCGGCAGATGGTACTTTAAAGATGCTTTCATGCTAGAGTCTGACGTCTATTTGTTCTAGTTCGGGTTGTTTGTTTAGATGGTCTGTTTTCTCAACTTTTTCCCAAATTGAGTCTGCTTGAAAATAATAGTCTGGGGAACAGTCATCCAAGTCACCCAAGCCTAACCCAGATAGCACACGTACATCTGCAAGATGTCTGTTAAAGATCACTTGATCTGGAAAGCATCTGCTGTGTACAAACATCTGACAGATGTCTGTAAGATGTCAGTTTTGCATACATTCTAAATCATAAACATCTTAAAGACATCTAATAGACGTCTATTTGACATCTGATAGGAAACATTCTATAGACGTATTGCAGATGTATTGCATAAACACACTTCCAGATGTAAATGAAGACGTCGAATTTACGTCTCCGTGATGTCCCTGATAGCACACGCACATCTCTGAGATGTCTATTTGACGTCTGCATTTACATCTGCAAGACGTATTTTTTATGTAGTTTGCTATGTCAAATAGACATCTATTAGATATCTTTAAGATGTTTATGATTTAGAATGTATGTGAAACTGACATCTTACAGACGTCTGCCAGACGTTTGTACACAGCAGATGCTTTCCAGATCAAGAGATCTTTAACAAGACACCTTGCAGATGTACGTGTGCTATCTGGGGTGTGTGTGCTGTCAGGGAAGGTGTTTGTCTTTGAGTACATCCCTAGAACTCAAGGTTACATTGTGTCCTAATCAGAAAAGTTGTACAAGATATCATGAGTTTTCAAAATCACATTGGTCCGAAATCCTCTGTATTAAACATAAAATATATTTAGTTGCAGTCAGTGTGTCACACCAAGCAGCAGTTCCGTGTTCATTGTGTAGAGATGAATTACTAGTCGCATTGTGTCTGGATAGGACACAGTGTAAATGTCATCTTGATAGGTCTCACTTCTTTGGTGCCCTGCAGAAACTTACTGCATAGCTTAATAATTGGATTCCTATTACAGTCAATCAAAGTGACACCAAATAATCATTAGTTTTTCCACAACAGTGGAGCTTGATACAAGACGTCTTCACAAGATTCCATATATGCTCTGCTGTCAACTTGTGAAATACTCAACCAATTTGTAAGTGGCATGTAAATGCATAATAAACTACCATAGTTAGTACAGTGCCTTGCAAAAGTATTCATACCCCCTCATGTTTTTCACGTTTGCCTTATGTTAAACTGCTTTAAATCACTTTTTTTCCCACATCAATCTATACTCCATACACCATAGTGGCAAAGCAAAAAACAAGTTTTTAACATCTTTGCAAATTTATTACAAATAAAGTGAAATAAGTACACTGCATAAGTATTCATACCTTTAACCTAGTACTTAGCTCAAGCACCTTTTCAGCCTCAAGTCTTTTTGGGTATATTGCGACAAGTTTTGCAGATCTGCATTTGGAAATTATCTGCCATTCTTCTCCTCAACTCTTCACCTCTCAAGCCCCACAGCATGAGGCTGCCACCACCACACTTTACTTTTAGGATGGTGCTCTTCAGGTGATGAGCAGTGCTTGGTTTTCTTCAAACATGATGCTTGGAATTAAGGTCCATCAGACCAGAGAATCTTGTTTCTCACAGTCTGAGGGTCCTTTAGGTGTTTTTTTTTTTTTTGTTGAAAATTCTAAGTGTTTTCATGTGACCTCACTGAGGAGAGGCTTGAGTTTGCCTACACTGCCATAAAGCCCAGAGTGGTGGAGTGTTGCAGTGATGTTGGTCTTTCTGAACTTCTGAACTCTTCCCCAAATGTGTGACATGATGCAATCCTGTTTCTGAGCTCTACATGCAGTTTTTGCTCTGATATGCATTTTCAGCTCTTAGACCTTTAAGACGTGTGTGCCTTTCAAGATCATACCCATTCAACTGAATTTGCCACAGGTTAACTCCACTCGAAGTGTAGTAAAATCTACAAGCATTATGAATGCACCTGAGATAAATTTCAACTGTCCCAGATAAGGGTATGAATAATTATGCATTGGAATCATTTAAGGTTTTTATTTTTAATAAATTTGCAAAGATGTAAAAAACTTTTTTAAAGCAGTTTAACAAAAGGCAGCAACATAAAAACAAATGTGAAAACAAATGAAGGGGTATAAATACTTTCGCAAGACACTGTAGGAACGAGAATAAGAAAGGCCAAAGCTAATACAACATAAATATATCCACCCTGTATTTTGTTTTTGCAAACTATCTGCTAATTGCATATTGACCCAAGGGGTCATGGTTTAAATAGTTAGCATGGTCTAGTTAACTGTTAACAGCATCTTACTCTGTCAATGGCTATTCTAAATTATCATCTTTTCTTTTCTTTGAACAACATAGGACATATTTAAATACAATGATGTTTCATGATATTTTACTAACTGATGATTTTTGTAGATCTCTACAAGTGTGAAATAGACTTGTGGGAATGCTAATGGATAGCTTTATCTGGGTATTATGGACATCTTTTTCCTGACTACATGTTATTTTGAATGGGCGTTCATTGTAAGGAAATAACAACAGGCTGTTTACTAGTGTCTGAATCATTTCTGCAAATTGATTTTTTTTTTTTTTGGCAAAATGCCATTATGCCATTAAGACATTCTGTGACATTTCAGATGTTTTTAAGATGTTCTAATAATTTCCTATGTCAACAAATAGCTGTCAATTTAGCATTGGCCAATTAGGAAAAAAAAATAAAAAATAAATAAAAAAATGAAGTGCACTAATTGTTCACTGAACCGAAAAAATAAAAAAAATAAAAAAATCATTTGTCTGGAAAGAATGAATACAAGAAGACATGTGGAAAGCTGGAGCTTAACCAGCTGGAGCTTTATTTGTTCAGTAAGGAATTACAGATTTAACCTAGGAAGGTGGGGCAAAACGTTTTTTGAGATCATTGTCCTCTCAGTGTACTTTTGCTTTAACCTGGAATGCTAATGTTTGGCTGCATTGTCATTAGGTCTGTTGTATTGTGATGTGCTCACAGTGCAATGACCTCATTGTAGAGAAGGACAAAAATTAAGTTTATGTTGAAAACAAGCTTTTAGAGTGAAAACCTTTCTTAAAAGAGACAGATAAATTAATTTGAGTGCTTTTAGTGCAAGATATCACTAAGTGACCCATATTAAGTAAGTAAATGCATTTTTAACATTGTCTAAAGAAAATTAGTGGTACTTGCCTGAAACATATTTATTATTCATGTACTTTTCAGTACATTTAGAGATTACTGAAATACGTAAATCATAGTTTGTTCAAATTCCTAGCCATAAGTATAGGCAATAGTTGTGATACTTGCAGTGCAATTTCATTGCAGTACATTTTGCACAGATTTCACATATTTTGATTAGTCTGGAACATTTGTAAATTGCTATTATGCTTAGTATCCTGCCCTTTTGCATCAGAAATAACATTTAATAAATATTCTTTAAATAAAATTGTACTAATTTTGAGTTATGTCATCTAGGATGTCCAGAAAAGTAAACTTAAGCATATAGCACTTAAGTCGGGATTAGTTGATATACTTTAAGACCCTGTGGCGGGACGAGCAAACGACAGACACAGTGGGCGTGACGTCAGGCCTCGGAGAGGCTTTTATTGAACATTAAATAACCAAAAGTGTCCAAAAGGGGTAAATAAAGTGTCCAAAATAAACAGAGGATCTGGTGTCCTCGTCGTGCTGGGGGTTCCGTGAAGGAGGGGCAGTGTTCAGAAGGGAAGGGTTCAGGTAAGGGGCGGAGTCTGGCAGCTGCACGCGCCCCCCTCTCAGGTCCACGGCTCTAGGGGCGGTGGCTTCCTTCAGCGGCTACGTCCTCCTTGGCTCACCGCACTTTTCGGGGATTCAGCTGCCCGGCATCCTCGCCCGTCAGCCGTCTAACGGGTGCGTTATTCGTCCGGACTGCAGGTCCGGCAGCTTGTTGCTTCTGACGGTGCTCAATCCCCTCAACGCTCTCCTCCTTGACCCCACGCATGTATGGGGAAGAGACTGGTTTCTCGAGGAAAGGCGCACTCAGCATTTCAACCGCGGCGGTGATGAGGCTTCATTGACGTCAGGTGCACCTCATTACACGCCACCAGTCCTGGCTGTTTCGGCGGCCCTCCTCTCTCACATGCCCACTCCCGTCGGGAGCTTGGTGATACTGATAAGTAGGGGCAGGAAGCCGACTCGTCATGTTACAACCCCCCCCCACTCCCCAAGCGACATCCTCGTCATAAGGCCGCTGCCCACATGGAAGTGCTACCTTCCTCAACCAGGCTCCAGCGGTCGGAGTGGGTGGTGATTCCTCTCCAGGCAACACCCTCTCGCAATGCACCGGACCAGGGACAGAGAAACCGGAATTTAGTTGACATCCTCAACCAACTGCAGGGTAAGTGGTAATAATTGAAACATCACTTACCCCTTTGGCGGCTGGAAGGCCGTCACCGTCGTTTCTCCATCCCGGTCCGGGTTTTGACCAACTTCTTTTGCGAGCAAGAGGGGATGACATCAACAGGTGTTGCCCAACTGCGCTGTCTAAGCTCAGCCCTGCCCGCATTCTCCACCAGTGTGCCGGGACGAGCAAATGACACACAGTGGCCATGACGTCAGGCCTTGGAGAGGCTTTTATTGAACATAAAGTAAGTGTCCAAAAAAGGGTAAATAAAGTGTCCAAAATAAACAGTGAATCTGGTGTCCTCGTCGTGCTGGGGGTTCCATGAAAGAGGGGCAGTGTCCGGAAGGGAAGGGTCCAGGTAAGGGGCGGAGTCTGGCAACCGCACGCACTCCCCTCTCAGGTCCGCGGCTCTAGGGGTGGCGGGTTCCTTCAGCGGCTACGTCCTCCTTGGCACACGGCACTTTTGGGGGATTTAACAGGTCGGCATCCTTGCCCGTCAACTGTCTAACGGGTGTGGTACTCGTCCGGACTGTGAGTCCGGCAGGTTGTTGCTTCTGACAGCGCTCGATCCCCTTAACGCTCCCTTCCTGGACCTACAGGGACACCAGCGTGCATGCACGGAGAAGAGACCAGTCTCTCGAGGAGAAGCGTGCTCAACATTTCAACACCACCGTGATGAGGCTTCATTGACGTCAGGTGCGCCTCATCACATGCCGCCAGACCTGGCTGTTTCAGCGCCCCTCCTCTCTCGCACACCCACTCCTGTCGGGAGCCTGGTGATGGGCGGCGATTAAGGGACGGGGAGATGCTGATAAGTAGGGGGAGGCAGCCGACTCGTCACAACCCCTGTTGTCAACACACATACACAAACAAATGATTCCACTCACCAGGCCTAATCGTTTGTAAAATGGGGCTCAAACAAACATTGAGAGTTTGAGTTGATCGAAACCAGTGTAAACTATTCCGAATTATTGTATACATTTATGTTTGGTCTTTTAGGGAGTATTTACACGACAATGTTTTCAATTAAAAATAGATTTTTTTAATGCCTGTTAATTTAATTTAATGGACACCCTGTTATAAAGCTATTCAATTTAATCAAATGAGCACTTTTTTGTTTTCTATTAATACAATATGGTGTTGCAGAAATTGCCAGGGGCACTTGAGGGGCAGTCAGTGTGTTAAAAATGTGGAAATGTGAAAACATATTGCATTTTACTCAAAACCACAATTTAAACTTTGAAGTGATGAAACCTCAACTGTACAAACTTGGATCTAATGTTGTGTTTATGCATTTTAAAATTATGAATTTCTTCCTGTGCTGTCAGAAACATGACTTTCATCTTTTCAAAAGCCCTTGGGCTGCCTATGAGTTCAGGGTCCTTTGAAATATATAATTTTATTCTGAATCAGATTACAGCGCTCTTGATCAGTTCATGCATGTCTTTCTCCTTTAAATGGAGTCATCCTGTTGAAAGTTACTGTTACTGTTTATTTTTTTTAAGCATATCTTGGCTATCCTTTTGAATTGTAACATTTGCTTTGGATTGTTAAATAACGGCCAGGTGTGTTTTTCAAGGTCATTGATTTTAATACTTCATTTACACAGCTGTTAATTCACTGAGCCTATTGACCAAATCCACGTTTATGTCGCCTCTATTCAAAAAGTCATTATCCGTGTCAACAGCACTAAGTCTTGCACTAGTAATCTGTTCCCATTTGAGGCCTAGCGTGTACATAACCTATTAACAATCCAGTGTCAAGTCACACCCGTTAACAAAAACACAATTAAGAGGGCCATTAACAATGCTAATTAATTAGAAAACACACTTTCATCCCCACCTCCACTTGGCATTCTTTTTGTTCATCATTTTAACATGAGGATTTATTATTCAGGGTGTCAATAAAATGTTTAAAAACATTGTAAATTATTTGTTAAACAAACAAATAAATAAATCAGTTTAACAAAATTAATTGTCAGATTTATTTATTTATTTTTTTTTTTTTTATTTTTACCTAATTTCACGGTTATGTGCAGTTTAGTTCAGTTTCTGTCATGTCTGTTTGTTTCTATGGTAACTCATTAGTTAATTATTCCTTTCACCTGTTTCCTAATTAGTTTCCTTTGTTTAGTTCATGCATTTATACTCCATTGACTTCCATTCATATGCATGCGAATGCGTCTGACCGGAAAGGCAATTTTTCGCATTTTGCTGCGTTGTAAAGTTCAAGCTTGGTGAACTTTGATCTGCGAATTCACAACATGTGACACCGTGTGACCAACAGCAGATTGATGTGTCAAAGCATGACTTCGTAACTGAATGAAAAGAACATAAATTTAAAACTGCAGCGCTGCGGGAAAGTGTAGTAGATTGTGTTTTCACATTTTAGATGTATTATTATTTGTCATGTGTTGAGTTTAACTTTTTAAACAGACGCTGCAGAGCATGATGTCATATCACGACCGTAGCAGAATCCGGGGGAATTTCGCATACTCAAGGTCTAGTGTGACCGCAGCTTAAGTCATAGGTTCTCGACTCTGGCCTTCGACATCTATTTTCCTGCAGAGTTCAGCTCCAACCCTAATCAAACACACCTGAACAATTTAATCAAGGTCTTACAGGCAGGTACGTTTATTCAAGGTTGGAGCTAAACTGCAGGAAAATGGATCTTGCGGGCCAGGGTTGAGCTCCCCTGGCCTAAGTTCTCCTGTGTTCTCTGTTCATTCTTGTTTGCACTATAGTGGTTGTTTCCTCCTAAGTGACTTTGTCCATTGATATACCTTCATCTGTATGCTATTTATGCAAACATAAGCATAACAGAAGAGTGGACCATCAGATTGAGTACATTTAGTCAGAATATGGACACACCAGTGTTACGCCTCCTCCTACTCCCTGAAAACTGGAATT